>NW_010534922.1:268-3337 GCF_000687285.1 Phaethon lepturus | reverse complement strand
GTTTCCTCCAGTTTCTTTCTTTTTTTTTTTTTAAATAAATTCACAGGGCTCTTTTGCAAAGCGCTGGGAACAGATTGCACCGGACGGAACGCTTCGGCACGCGCTCCCCCACCAGTCAGGGAGAGATCAGCCCAACTGCAAAAGGCTGCTAAATCTTTATTTACGGAAATTCGCCCCGGTCCTGGGCAGCCTACAGCACGCCAGGCCGGCCAAGGGTCCGACACCCCAGGCGGGGGCAGCCCAAGGGAATATGCCTCCATCCCGCACGCCCCGGCCGGGGACGAGCCCCCGTCGTAGCATATTGTTTAAGTCGCCATCGGAATTAAAAAACAACCCAACGTTTCTCAGCCAAACCCCCCAAACCGGGTAACGCAAAGCAAAGCTGACTGTTCTATTAACTCCCATCCTGCATCAGCAATTTTCCAAAGTGCGGAAACATTATAATTGACTTTTCTGCTAGTAGCAAAATGTCATTTTTTTCTTAATACTTCCTAAGTCACTAATGCATTTCAAAAGCCTCCAATGCCGCTACCACAACAGGACTTACAAATTAGCACATTTTTTAGCTTTTCATTAAACACAATACCAAAAAGAAAGTCTCGTCATATTAAGGTTTCTCTCCTCATTATTGAAAGTACCGCGACTTTGGAACTTCACGCGGCAAATTATAATGCGCTCAGCCTGGGTCCATTGTAAATCAGGGCTTCAAAAAGGGTGTCACGTAGTCGGGCCCTCTTTAAGCACTGAAAATATTGGAGTCTATTTGAAAACGCCTTATGTAGCCTCTCACTCGCCTTGCAAATCATCACAGCACCGGGTAGAGCTTCCTTTTTATTTTTTGCCTCGTGGCATCAAGCCGTTTCTATTCCGACCAGAAAAAGAGGATTGGTTCTTGCTGGGATTTAAGGGGAAAAAAAAAAACAAAACCAAAAAAAACACCCCTACACCTAAGATAACAAGCTGCACAAAACCCCCAAATTGTTGGGGGCTCTCGCTCAGCTTTGCACGGCCTCCATGGGGCTGTCCCTCTCCAAAGAGGAGGGGGATTCTCCACCCGGACCCCCGGCTCGCTGCCCTAGGGTGTCCCCGGCCAACGACACTTTTCGGAGGCCGCCGCGGCCCCGGCTGATGCCACGGCTCCGCACTAGGAGGCTGTTACCCACGGAAGCCAGCGGCGAGGTAACGGGCGTTTCCCAAGGTCCTCTTCCAGCTCCCCCAGTTGATGCTTCCACCCTGCCTCGGTTTCGCCAACAAGGAAAAGGCAACCAGCAGCAAGACAAGGCAAGGGTTAACACAAGCGCTGGGAAAAGGGCGACGGGCATCTCGCAGCACGGGTAACAGCGGCACCAAAGCCCAAAATAAGCAACGGAGAGCAAGGAACTGGAAGGAGAAGGACCTCACCCACCCGAGCCACCCTCCAGCGGGGAAACCCTGCAGAGGAGAGCCAGATACCAACATCACAAAAAAAAGCAAACACAAAGAACTCACCTTCTCCTCCCTTGAAGGTTCACAGCTTCTGCACGTAGTTGGTGTAGCCACCAGGAAAGAAAAAGACTGCAAGCACTGCTTTGCCCATCCTCACCCAAGATACCATCCAAAGCCCACAGCCAACCACCAAAGCCTGAGGAGCTCAGGGGCTGAGGCTTTTATCCGGCTCAGGGGATCACCTGCAAATGGGAAACCCAGACCACCTGCTGCCCTCGCAGCAGGAGACACTCCTCAGCTGGGTCAGGAACCAGGGGGGCCTCAGCTGGTTCTCCTCCACCATTTGCTCCAGCAGGCGTCCAGGGTGAGGTGCCAGCACCCACCTCAGGCAGCATCTCAGCTGGGTCTAGCGCTGGGTCGAGCCCTTTCCAGAGGTTTCCTTCTGAAATTGCGCTTTGGGGGCAAAAATCATTTTGATGCTAGTTGAGCATACAGGTCCTAAATGCGTGGGACAAGGGGGCATGAGGATCCCTGCAATGTCCTCGCTGCCCCATTGACCCGCTCGTGAAAAGAAGGAAAGGCCCTGTGAGGAGCGGCCGTGCGTGGGGCTGCTGCACGGGGCAGGGACAGACGCGGGGAGGGGGTACGGGACCATGCTGTGGGTCTCCATCCCTCTCCGTCCAGCCCCTTGTCCTGGAGCTGCAGCAGGGTCTGGTGGGAGAGGGTTGGTCTTGGTCTGGTTGAGGGTTTTCCCAGTTCTCCCAGATGAAAGCAGTTCAGGTCTGGGATCAAACCAGCCTCCTCCAGCCACCTCCAGGTGGCTTCCATTCACATTTCAGGGCAACAAGCTCTCAACAGAAGAGGACCAGAGGGCTGGCTTTCAACTCCAGGCACATCGTTATTTGTCCCAGCTCCGGGTATCCCAAGTCAAACAAGGAGAAGCCACCCGCACCTGCCCACCCAAGGGCTCCTTAGTGGAGTGGGGCTTTTGCTTTCTAGGTAAAAATAACTCAAGATCAAACCCCAGGAAGAAAAAAAAGAAAGACAGAGGGGAAAGAGAATGGACTGAAACAAGTGGGAAAAAACCAAGAATCACAGAACCATTGAGGTTGGAAAGGACCTTCAAGATCATCAAGTCCAACCATCAACCCTACACCACCATGCCCACTAAACCACGTCCCGAAGAGCCACGTCCACACGTTTTTTGCACGCTCCCAGTGATGGTGACTCCACCCCCGCCCTGCGCAGCCTGTTCCAATGCTTGACCAAGAAAGACTATTTGGAGAGCAAGGGAAAACCGAGGCATCAGCCATTAAGACCGGATAGGGCGTGATGGGCCAGGCACCAGTGAAAGCTCAATGAGAGGTTAAGGCTCGGGTGCAATCCTGTCCTCGGGTGAGGAGCAGCTGGAGTGGTGAACAGACTGGGGGATTAGCAGGAGGCGATGGAAGCCCTGCAGACGAGCCCGTTGGCCAACAAAGCCAATAGCCCAAACAGCACAAAGTTTGGCTAAGCTACAACCTAACGACTCTAATTGAAGGTGCACTCAGAGGGCTCCCAAAAGCCCCCCAAAAGCGCCCTTCGGGAGGGGGTGATGGGCGAGGAGAAATGCTGAAATGCATCAGTTCAGCCCAAAATTTGGGG
>NW_010534922.1:0-234 GCF_000687285.1 Phaethon lepturus | reverse complement strand
AGTGCTTAAATGCGTCAGTTCGGCCCAAAATTTGGGGTCTTGGCAGCCCCGTTCTGAAGGCCGACGGCAGCCTGCGCCGGGGTGGCGGCCCGCCATCCCACCACCCGCGTTAGCCCGAAAACCCCCAGCGCAGAGCAACCCCTCTTCTCCCGTTGGGGTGGGTTGGAGGGGCCACGCGTGTGGGCGCACCGTGATGCCACCTCACGGCCCAAAAACCTGCCCCGTCCTTACACC
>NW_010534921.1:987-1571 GCF_000687285.1 Phaethon lepturus | reverse complement strand
AGTCTCTCCCCGGCACGCCGTCCCCTTGTTCAATGTCACTGAGACACTGCTCCTCGGCCGTGGCCAGGGGGGCCGGCGCTAGGTTGCATTCCTCCGACGCCAGGAAGAACTCAGCCCAGTCCCTGTCGTTCAGCTGGATGCTGTACTCGAAGTTATCCATGCCTGCAGCAGCAAAGCAAGGGGAGAGGACCAGAGAGATCAGGGCATGAGGAGGGGACACCAGCATCAGCAGACATAGCTGAGGTGTATGCCCCTAACCCCTTCCCACCAGGCTCCTGCCCTGCTTCCCTGCCATCCGCATTCACTCATCCTCACTTGTTTCCAGCTGAAATCAGCGGGAGGTAAGGGCAGCTCCTAGCAGACTCAGCAGGACAGGTATTGCTGTGCTGGACCATGACCCAGCCAGCAGTGAGAGACCACCACTACCCTCCTCAGGTCCCTTCTGCCTCTGCTCCCTGGGTACAGCAGCACAGAGGGTCTGGGATTCTCTCCACAGCAGCACAGCAGCGTCGCACCTCACATACCCCTTTCCTGCCGCCTTTGCCTACAGCCCATTTTAAAAAGTGGGGGATTCATGCTCTCAA
>NW_010534921.1:0-930 GCF_000687285.1 Phaethon lepturus | reverse complement strand
TGCGCATGAAGATCGCCTGAAGCACAGTCCAAAGAAAGACGTTTCAGCAAGCCATGGCAGCCCCTTCCATACCCGTGGCTCTGGGGAGGGAGATGCAAGAGAGCCCAAAACTAGCAGGAGGGGTCCAGCGGTAGGAGAAGAAGCAGAGAGATCACAAAGCTGCATCCTACCTGTGCCACAATCTAAGCCGGTGATGGAGCCATTCAAAGTGCCACGCAGAAAAACCCTCCCGGCACAACATGATGCTGTACCCTTGACGGGGGCAGAGAGCTCGGCTCCAGCACAGATCCATTCAGGGGCTAAAAATAGACACCCCCCCTCCCTCCCCAGTGTGTCACTTGAGATCCGAGTGTGATGGGTTCAGAGAGGGCAGGCCCATATATAGAAGCTGGTGGCGAAGACGTGAGGGTGCCAGCCGGCGCATTTCCGTCCCACAGCCTCTGGGGTCCCTGGGACCACTCCTGATGCCCGCTGCTCGCTTCTGCCTGGGGTTGCTCCACGGGATAGCCAGCAGAGAAGGGGTCCAGGCCCAGGCCACAGAGCTCACAGCCTTTAGCACAAGCCAGAGCGTGACATCTGGATGGCAGTGACTGCTGTTCTTTCAACATACCCACCCTTTGTCTCAGTCTGTAGGTTACCCATTTCTAGGGTGCCTAAAACATGCCTCAGGGGCATCGTTTGCCTATTGATAGCACTCCTAGGGCACTTATTGCCAGCCTACCACAGGTCTACATCAAAAGATCACGGCCAGCGTCACGGTCTTGTGACAAACCTTGCATGGTGCATGGCAGCTGTCCCATGCCGCCCAGCAGCCTCTGGTGCAGGTGGCAGAGAGAGCCTTGGGTCGGAGCCTCGGGGTGAGCCCAGCACGAGGGAGTTACGGGGGAAGCGACCGGCCGAGGGTGGCCTGGCGGGTCAGCAAGCCAGAGC
>NW_010534920.1:672-1409 GCF_000687285.1 Phaethon lepturus | reverse complement strand
GCCCATCAGGAGACGGCCGGGGCCGGGGTGCGCGCAGGGCTCCGCTTGCCATCCAGTTGTCTGCTTTTAATGGATATAAATGGCACCTTCAGTGCTGGAAAAGCTGAATAGATACAAGTATTACCCGTACCTTAAGGGTGCAGTGGGCCTCATTATCCTTGGGTAATCGAGGTTATGCAGAGCTCTTCTCCTTTATCTGTCACTGTCTCTCTTGGCAACGTGCTGAAGCAGAAAAACCAGGAGGATGAATTGCCCAGGAAGCTGGAGAAAGGCCGGGACCCCGAAAGCTCGCCGGGCAGAGGGAGGGATGGAGGGACCCCTCCGGGGCAGCCCACGCACAATTGGTTTTAACGAAACCTCTGCAAGTAGTTACTTATTTGGTACGTTTTGTTTCTCTCGGTCTTCACAAATCACCGGCAAAAAGCCAGTGACGTTCTCAAATGGATCCACAGTTACTTCATAAAGGTTGGAAAAGACCTTTAAGATCGTCAAGTCCAACTGTTAACCCAACATCACCAAGCCCACTAAACCATGTCCCCAAGCGCCACGTCCACACGTTTTTTGAACGCCTCCAGGGATGGTGACTCCACCACCTCCCTGGGCAGCCTGTGCCAATGCTTGACCACGCTCTTGGTGAAGAAATTTTTCCCAATATCCAGCCTAAACCTCCCCTGGCACAACTTGAGGCCATTTCCTTTTGTCCTATCACTGGTTACTTGGGAGAAGAGACCAACACC
>NW_010534920.1:333-594 GCF_000687285.1 Phaethon lepturus | reverse complement strand
CCACTTCCCCCAGCCACTCCTCATCAGACTTGTGCTCCAGCCCCCTCACCAGCTTCGTCGCCGCAGCACAAGTCGTGTATTTTACAACTGAAGCTCTAACGCAACATTTGCAAGCACCGCATGCACGAGCATTCGAGCTGAGAAGTTGCTTTCTGCAAGTATCCACTAAGGGAACTGAGGCCGTAAAACATTGCTGGAAAGCACTCACAAAAGTCTTTCAGATACGTCAAGTGACGTTTTTCTTGTTGTCCCAAATTTGCT
>NW_010534920.1:0-219 GCF_000687285.1 Phaethon lepturus | reverse complement strand
CCCCCCCCCGCCGATCTGCTTACCAAAACCTCTCCGAAAATTCTGAGCTGCCTTTTTGCGCTGGAACATTTAAACAGGTACATAAAGCTCCAACTCTATTTACTCCCTCATTAACAGCGGGCGGTAAAAGCAGAGTTTCGAACAGTTCTCCTTCCGTCGGCTCCTTGGCGCAGCGGGGAAGTAGTGCGGAGAGGCCAAGTCCCTGTCGCCGAGCAGCGT
>NW_010534919.1:2086-2369 GCF_000687285.1 Phaethon lepturus | reverse complement strand
TATATTTTATATAGTATCTAGATTTATATATCACATATATTTAATATACATATTTTTTTTTCATATTGCAGAGGGCGGCATCTCGGCTCCGCAGGGACCCCCCGGGGAAGGACTGTCACATCACGCCGTTGCCTGGGTTATTCTTACATTGTCATCACTAAATCATGATTAACTTATTTTTATGACTCTACTTGCTTCTTGTGCCCCTCTCCAGCCTGATCCCGAGTTAAAAAGCGGGTGGCACGGCTGCTCCCTCCTGCAGTTTCTCCCCAAATTTTGGCTC
>NW_010534919.1:0-1934 GCF_000687285.1 Phaethon lepturus | reverse complement strand
GTGCCTAAAGCCTGTCGGGGCAAAAAAAATCAGGAGGAAAGCTGTGTTGCTTGGGAACGGCCGGCAAGGCTTTTAAAAAAATCCAAGAAAATAAAAAGACGACATTTTTCCTTCCGCCCCGGCGTGGGAGCGGTGGATCGTGGGTTGCTCTTTTTAAATTCTGAAATGGGAGCGAATTTGGAAGCGTGTGTACAGAGCAGCAAGGTGAAAAAAAAAATGCTGCTGAGGCGTTCGGGAGCTCCCCTTTTCTGGGTTTGGCTTTGCCCAGGCGACGCCGGGCTTAGGGGAGCGACAACTGTTTTCCTCCCGAATTTTGGAGTGGGTTTTTTTTGTTTTGTTTTGTTTTCTTTTAAATCCTGGCTTCCAAAGCCCCTGCAGCGAGGTGCCCGGTGAGACCCGGCCTTCGGTGCGCTCCTTAGGGCAGGGGGAATTTCTAGGTGTCGGTTTGGGAGGTAAAAAGGGAGATGTAAAAAAAAAAAAAAAAAGAAAAAAAAAGTTTTGATAAAATTTCAGTCTCGGACTGAAGCTCTTAATTGATTACGAGCTGTAAACGAACCAAACCGGGGGAATTTCGCAGGCAGCGGGGGCGAATGAAACCCTGGTTGGATTTACAGCTCTTGATCGGAGTTTTAAACCGGAGCAGCTGCCGGTGTGACTGCTGGGGTCTGCCCTGTGGCTTTCGGCTGTAAAATTCAGCAGAGCGGCTCAGGAAAGGGAATTTTGGCTGAGCCGAAGGCCGGGAGCCTGGCTAGTATCTAGAATCCCGATTAACAAACTTTCCAGCCCTGTTTTCCAGCCGTTACCATTTTGGGACTGCCTCCGGGCTCCGTTTACATTCCTGGCCGTCCTTCCCAGCGCCGGTGAACGTGTTAACGCCGTTTTTCTCTTTTTTTTTTGCCTCCAGCCTGTTGGCGTCCTGTAAACATTGATCTGGCGGTGCCTCCCGGAGCAGCGCGGCGGCCGTGGCTGGTGCTGGGCGCGAGCAAGGCTGTAGCGCCGGGGCGTTGGGGGTCTCTGAGGGAGGTGGGGCTGGGGTCTTCTTAGACGGGCTCAGAGGTCAACCCAAATGAAATGGGGGCCCGTACGCGCTAGGGAGCAGCCGGGTGGGCAAGCAGCTTCATTTCTCCAGACATTTGAGTGGCCCAAGCAAAGGAGGGATTGCTCCGAGACTTGGGGGCCTGGAGCTACCCTGACGTTTCAGAAGACGCCTCCAGGTCTACACCTTCTCCACCATGCCCTGAAAGCCTTCCCCAAGGTGGGAAGACCAAGCGTGGAGGCTCTGCAGGCGGCTTGCTCTTCGGCCAGGCTGCTGTAATCATAGAGTCATAGAATAGTATCACAGAGCCATTAAGGTTAGGAAAGACCTCTAAGATCAAGTCCAGCCACCAACCCAACACCACCGTGCCCACTAAACCATGTCCCCAAGTGCCACATCCACACATTTTTTGAACACTTCCAGTGATGGTGAGTCCACCACCCTGGGACCTGCCTGTCCAACGACGTGGGGGAGAGGAGGGGTGCAGGGCTGGGCAGGGAGGGGGTCCATCTCCAGCAGGCTTAAGAGGAGGCTTAAAATTAGCAGAAAGCGCAGACTCCTCCGTAAGCTTCAGCGCTCAGGCTGCTTTCAACGGTTGCGCCGGGCGCCTGCAGGAGCAAGTTGCTGGACCTTTGCTTTCCCTGGGTGAGTTTTGGGGAGCACCCCCCCCCAGCATGATAAAACAGGGGGGCAGGGGGTCCCTGCAGGCTGTTTCACCCTGGTCCCAGCCTGGATCCAGCACCCATCCCCTCAGGGACCCCAGCACACACATCCCTCCCTCCTCTCCCATTTTTGGGGAGAAAAGGGGCATTTTGGCTTTGAGAGGGGCAGGCAGTGCCTTGGTGCTCCCCAAATGGCTGTTGTCCTTCTGAACCTGCCCTGGGGTGGTGGCATCTGC
>NW_010534918.1:43049-49223 GCF_000687285.1 Phaethon lepturus | reverse complement strand
CAGCCCCCGCAGCCCTTCGGCTGGTGGACAGCCCCAGGACCTCCCTCCGAGGGCTGCACCGTCGTCGTAACCGTCTTCCTCCACTTCAAAGCCCCTGTTCTCACACTTCCTTCCTTCGGTAATGAACCTTCAATTTCCTCCAGGTAAATAAAGTGAAACTGGAAAGAACTGTAAAACAAAACATGAAAGTAGCCGAGCTGGAGAGTTACTGCCCGCAGTGTCCCCGGGAATGGTTTTTCCTGTCCTCCCGCTGCGGTTTCTAGCCTGATGTCTCCCACTTTGTTTGCCCTTCCTTACCAGTTTTCAGCTGTAAGCTCTTTAGCATGCAACCTCCTCTTCGCGGGAGCATTTGTACAGATGCTAATAGGTAGAGAGGCTCCTCCCATGGCTCCATTTTTATTAATGGGAGGATCAGAGAAATAACCACATTTTTAACATCTCTCTTGCAGTAGCTATTGAGCTTCATGGTGTAGAAACAGTGAGCGGATTTTTCTTCATTGGTTCACAACGCTGAGCTCTGAGATAAATTTTTCTGTACAAGGTTTTTAGGTGCTAGGAGGGCGTGTGTTTGTTGCTCAGTAGGTTACGTGGTATTTTCATTTGGAAGTGACATTTTACGTGACATTTTACTTTAGAACAATAGATGGGCAATATTGAAATTTCAGGTCTGTAGCAGAAGAGTTATGTCTATTATTTAGTCTATTTGGTAACTTGCATCTTCTAGAAATTCTGCTTCATTCCATCTCTTTTCACGAAACCCAGCTTAAATGCATTTTGAAGAAGGGAAGGTTCCGACTGGTCTCAAATGTTCTGGTTTGCAAACTTGCAAACCAGCTGTCCTACTCACTAGTGAAGATAAGAGGGCTCAGATGAAGAGTTTCGTGCTGCTGGAAATACAACCGGCTTTCCCAGGAGACTGCTTTGAGGGAGGTTGCAGCAATATTGCATCCCCACTGTTACTAGTGAGTGTTGCCACACACATGTATAATTTGTGCTAGATAAAATCAGGAGATAATAAAGACAGGTAAAAAAAAAAAAAAAGAGATGAGAGATCTGCTGTGTACTTTTTTTTTCTTTTTTCTTTTTTTCTTAGGGAGCAAAAATGTCCAGGGAATGCCACGTTAACTCCGGGAAAAGCAAGTGCTGCTTTAAATCAGAAAACTTGTGTTACACCAAGTGCTTTATTTCGGGAACCATTTCAGAATGTTGTGAAGAAAGTTGCAGACTAGGCATGTTTACTAGACCTTTAATTGCTACATTTAGGAGAAAGGAGCTTTTTTTTTTTTTTTTTTAACTCCCCCCCCTCCCCTTTTTAACGACAAGAAGCTAGAGTTTGCTGTGCAAATGAAGCAGGCTTTGCAAGAATCAGATTCACTTTGGACGACTCTTCACATTCCTAGTCATCATTACATTAGGCAGCACAATTCCATCTCTGGTTGATGGGCAGAAAAAGTGGGCAGCCTGCCAGGTAGACGTTTCCATGGCTCCCAGCCCCCAAAGGTGATGCGTTTTTCAGCTAATTCAATGAAGAGTGGGCTGAACTTTGGGTATAAACTAGACAATAGCTGCCTTCGCAGTATCAGCAGAATGGTTTATGGGAATGCACTCCACATTTGGCAGCGCATCATGTGACCTTACGGCTGAGATTTTGTGATGGTGCCAACGGAGACTTGGAAAGCAGCGCCCGTTCTGACTTTTTTCCTCTTTTCTTACATGGCTCAGAAAATGGTGGATCTTAATACTTGACTTTAGCCAGACTCAGCAAGCGATTGAGCTTTGAAGCACAACTTTGCCTTTATTCTGGCTTTTTTGGCACACCACCAGGAGGCTGTCCCTTTCACGCCTGATAAATTCTGCTTCTTATCTCCAAATAGAAAAAAGAAAGAAAGAAAATATAAGCAGAATATTTATACTTCATAACTGCATTTTAAAACTACGTGTTTTATTTTTTTATTGCTGATCTGTAGTTCAGCACAGCCCTCCTGAGTGTCTGAAGGATAAAAGTTGGTTTTTATTTTTCTGGGGGTTTTTTTCCTTCCTCCTGTTTAACGAACAGGCGTTTGAACTGGGCAAGCGGGGCGACAGCGTTGAACGTGAGATCATTGCAGCATAGTGTAGCAAACTGGCACCCTGCCTTTTCACCCCTTTGCTCCGGCAGATCTGTGCAAACCCCATTTATAAAACCGGCGCAGGGGCGAGGTGAATTTTCTTGTCTCTCCCCACCTCTAGTCCTGTGCAGGCAGTTGCGGCAAGGATTGGTGCAGCTTTTGCGCAGTGCTTTGTGCCTGGAATTCCGAGAAGAGTGAGAGAGAGAAGACAGGCATCCTGGTCTTCTTCCGAGAAAGAACAGGAGCCCTAAGAAGAAGAAACAAATCTGAGTTTGTCCTACATACAAGAGTGCAGAAAAAAAAAGTGACTCTCCTGCTTCCAAAAAAAAAAATCTGGCATGTTTCACTACAGAGACATCAGGATGTGTTAGAGCTTCTTAAAACAGTGTAACAAAATGAGCCTAGGAGATTGATTTTTTTTTTTTTTTTTTTTTTTTTTTAGTAAAAAGCGAAAAAAAAAAGAAAGAAGGAATTAATTGTTTGTTTGTTTGTTTGACTATTGCTTATATAACAGTGTTTGGCACTGGGTGAAAACGTACCTTTCATATCAGGTATAGCTTCTTTTTCTTTTTTTCCTCTTTCTTTTTTTAAACCGTTTTAAACATTGTTTTGAAACTGAGTCCTTGTGTATTAATTTTAACATAGTCAGCTGTTCACACTTTCTAAAACTAACTTTTTGGGGGGGTGTTTGATCTAATACTGTTAAAAATAGTAAACAAAAAATCAAGGGTCTATGGAAATAAGTGGTTAGGCACATTTTGTCGTAGTTAAGCACTGGAGTTACGCAAAGACTTTAATGTTACATTTATTCAGTCTAAGCTTTGATTATCTCTAAGAAAGTTGTGGGTATTTAGATCTGGTTGCTAAGGAAAGTAAATTCTTTTTTTATAGTGTGACTCATGCTTTCAGTTTCTAAAGAGGGGAAGAGAAAAAAAAAGTGTTAAACTGTAGGAAAGGATCGCTCTTGTAGCCAGTATATTAAAGTTATCATTGAGTTAATTCATATACAACTTTCTTAGAATTTGTATCTAAATCCATTACAAAGAAATCAGTGTAATAAGCGCTGGAATAAAAGGCACATTATTGGGACATTCATGAAGTAAGCCTGGTTTGCAGCTAGTAACAGTGACTATTTTAAGATGTTCGATAAAGCAGCACTTGTCCAGGAATAGCTGAAAACAGTATTTAAGATATCCATTCAGAATGTTTATGATAAGTGCATGCAGAGTTAAAGTAAGTTTTGAGTATATGACGCTTTAGTAGAGCCTTTTTCCTACAGCATTTGTCGGTCTATTGTAACATATTACAAGCAATTAGAAGAGTGTGTAGCAAAATTCATTCTGACTGGCAGATTTTGAAAAGCTCAGCCAAATCTGTGTTTTATATTTTGGATTTTTTTTTAATATTTTCCAAGTCTTTGTAATTTATGTTAAAAATACAGACGTCCTCAGCTAGAAATCACTTTGAATCTTGCAGTGTCTTTTTCATCAACAACTCTGGTATTTTTTTCAAAATGTTCATGATAGGTGTTTGGCTAATAAAAGGCTTTATAAATATATTATGACTTTACAAAATAGAATTGTTTTAACATGTGCTTCACTTTTTATACATTACTGATTAGACAGTAACGCCTAAGATTATATGCTAATTTTGCTACCTTATATTTTTGTTGCTCTGCAATGAATTCTGGGAAAGTGCTGAATGGAGACCTTATGTATATGACTCATATACCTCCATTCACCCACTTTGTACCAGAAAGTGTTTCTTAGATTTATGGTGATACTGCCCTCCCCAACAGTTTTGTTAGACTAATTACGTATGTCATTAGTACCTAAGTCTGTTGAGAAACCAAGGCTTACATTAGCTAAAAAGATCTTTTTAAATTCCTATATGTGATCATAATAATCACCTCTTTTTCTTTTTCCATAAAGTTTTGCAAACATTTCTTGATTTAAGCCGTTTCATTTATCCCAGTATTTTTATTAAGTTCCATACCAAATTACCTCATTGTATGCACTACTTGATAAAAACTATTTATTTTTGTTAAGCATGCTCGTTCCCTTCTGGAATTCCTAATAAAAATAAAATATTTGCGGTGTGAAAAAAAGACTAGGAAATACTAAATGAAATAGTCCCTTTGCCAAAGTGTGTGTGTTCACAGCATATCTTCCCATGGCCCTGAGAGGGGCGTCAGCAGTGTGTCGGTTTTGTATCTTAAAGGATAATTACTAATTTTGTGTATGTTTCATGTTGTTCTGAAAACACTTTACATGAAACAGACATTTCAAAATCATTCTCTAACTTTTTATTTGTTTTAGTGAAAGAAAAAAAAAAAAAGGAAAAGGAAACTGAAGTTAATCAGAAATACCAGAATTCAGCGAAGGTAATACAGTGATCTTAATTTTTTTTTCATTAAAAAATAAAGTTAATGGCACCATGAAGCAGGTTAACTTGAAAAGAATTTAATTCCTTAAGAGAGCTTACAAAAATAATTTCACAGATACATATTAAACTTTTGTTCTGATTACTTTCTGTTGGGAATATTGCAGTTGGTGTAGCCTTTATACTGTATGTTTCCATGAAGTCTTTAGAATGAATTGAAAGATCAATACATACTTTGTTCTTTGTTATGCCTAGTAAATGTGTAACACACGTACATTTACTAGTGTATTTATATTACTTATATATTTATAGTACATCTATTTGCTAGTATATAACTATAATGCAGTGACCAATTATTTTTGAAATGTGGACTATCTCTTTATTAAAAAAAGAAAGGATAATTTTATAGTGCTTATTTCAATCACTCAGTAAATTATATATGCAGTCTGTATACTTATACTACAATAACTATTCTAGTTTGAGTGCTTGTCTTACATTTCTATCTCTGCAATGTCAGCAGAAAACAATTATAAAAATATCATTCCTTCTGAATGTTGTATATAACGTGAAAGCAAGTTTAAAACAGACTGCTTTAGAAAATAAATTAACTTTATTTTAAAATGCAAAAGGATACGCTTGATCGTGCAAGATTTAATCCACTAAATTAAAAAAGAAAATAAAAAAAAAGGTCATTCACAAATGCTTATCTGCCATTACTGAACTAGAAATACATGTTGCAGTCTGCAAGAAAATTAAGCATTGCGCTGATTCAAAAACTTCGTTATTGGCAGCACTCATTCTCTCGAAAGGAGTTTTGCTCTAATGGTGGCAGAATTAGGCTTTCAGTGGGAAGTAGTGGAAGGCAGGCATTAAAATCTGATTCAGATACAGATTTCAGTAGCCTGCTAAAATAATAAGAGACCTTTCTATAGCACCTGGTTTTAAAATTATACCTGCTTCTTATGCCTGTATTTTACAAATGCATTTCTGGCTATATTGTTACAAGTTATTCTGATGTGTCAGATTCTGTGCTTAAAGATGCAGGATTTATCAATGCTTTAATTTAGAATATGTAAGTTATAAAATTGTATCTGTGTCTCACCTTTCTGAATTACTGGTTATTGCCTCAAAGGACTTGTTTTCAGTCTGTTGCGCAGGGCATCCTCCATTCAGCGTGTGATAATCCGTATCGTACTGCTTGCCAGTCACAAGAAGAAAGTATTTGTTGTAGGAGTTAACCCTGAAGTTTGGCAAGATTGCATTTCTACTTGCATTCTTATTATTAAGGAATAGCATTAATGGGAAGATTAGTGAATAAATTATATGAATTAACTTATTTGCTTTGATTAATAGGTGGTGTTTAATCAATAAGTTATTGTCCAGCAGTACTTAGATGTCCTGTAATATGAAGAAATAGCTAAGCAGTCTTTATAATGTTGTACAGGAGCTGCACTCCACTGTGCCTCATTGCTTTCCAGATTTGGTGGGGTGATTTTTGTTTTGGGTTGTAGTACATGATATGAGCTCAGACACAAAGGACAAACCTGTATTGTTCACGTCTATGTCACGTCCAATTATGGATTCCAGTCTTGCCTGCTGTGTGCATGCTATAGTCAGATGCAAGTTTTTGGGAGTTGAGAGTTCATCGGTAAGGCAAAGCGTGCGCAAAAGGACATTAATTCCT
>NW_010534918.1:8989-43001 GCF_000687285.1 Phaethon lepturus | reverse complement strand
TCAACTAGTCACCAGTCTTTCCCTAGTTTGGTGCATCTGCCATTTATGCAGTTACGTCTGAAGTAGACTTCTTTGCAATACATGGTAATATTTTTACTCTTAAATACTCATTCTTACATTGCCTCGTATGTTTGTTTGTTTAAAGTCTTCTGTGTCTCACTTTAAAAGGAAAATCCTAATCAACGATGCCAGTTGGCATAAACCCGTAGATCCGATCTTGTGTTGAAACGTACTGCACAAGCTCGCTTCTATGGGTCTGTGTCAGTATGGTGATCTGGCAAAAGTTTATGTAGCACACACTGCAGTGGTATTTGACAAGGAGCCCAAGTGAGTGTACAAAACTATATATTGGTTTTGGAATGCTTCTCTTGTCCATTGCCTTATCTTCAAACTTGATTAAGAGATTTATTCTTTTATTGGTTGCTTTAAGCACCTTTGCCTTAATATCTTACTAAAATTTACATAGGGATGTCAGGGAATTGTAGGGTTTCCAATGAGGGAGAGTAGGATATACCGTTTGCTGCCTTTATTAAATATACCGTTACATGGTATTACATTCAAAAAATGTAGAAAATGAAAGAATATATTTATATTTTAGTTTTATTGTAAAATAAGACCAAATGGTCATTTCTTTCCAGAAATGCAGCTGGGCTTGCATCATTCCTATCAAATATGTATGTGTATATATACACATAAAACACACATGTATATATCTTTATACATATGTAAACAGGACAGAACAGAAATTCTAACTCTCTTAGATAGATTTATTTACTGCAATATGCCTTATCATCTGAAAAGTGGGGAATAACTGCAGTTGAAAGCCTACCCCCCTGGGAAATATATAGGCCTGTGGCTGCTGTCACATTTCAAAGAAAGGCTGAAGAAGTGAAGAAGACTTTATGGTCACCGTCGGAAGCTGTGTGCATCCGGGTTGAGGTAGTAGGTTGTATGGTTTAGAGTTACACCCTGGGAGTTAACTGTACAACCTTCTAGCTTTCCTTGGAGCACACTTGAGCCATCGAGGAATTCATCACCACTTTAATCTGATCAGGGAAAGTATGCAAAAAGGTATTGTGTCATGGCTGTACATCATTCTGAGGCTTTATTGATGTTGAAACAGTCTTGATTACTTGATTATTTCATTTACATCCTGTTATGAACAATGCTAACCTGTTGCCTTAATGGACTGTGACTATGTACTGCAGACACTTAAGGAAAGACTGATGATGATTTTAATTCTGTTAACAGGAAAGCTTTAAAAGTTTATTTTGATTTATAAACTCAGAAAAATATCAGGTATTTAACACTTTATTCTTTCTTTATAGAAATAACTTATCCTATAGGTTGATTTTTGTTGCTGTTGTTATATAGGTGCACATTCCTTTTAAAGGGAAAACAACATTTTTTTTTCTCTTCGTATAATACTTTCAAAAAACATTGCACGCTCCTGCTTGGATAGTGGTGGGCAGTGTCACAAGTTGATCCCGATCTTCCTTGGATTTATGATATTCTTTCTTTGATTCTGTGTTATGAACACAGATCCAAATGACCTGCAGCCACCCTGTGTTTCCACTTTGTTGTGATTCCCATGCAGCTCACCCTAATCCAGCGCTGGGGTCTCAGCACCCATGTCCTTACACAGCGTGTCACCCTGACCCACAGTGCTTTTGTCATTTTTGGCCCTGACTGAAGGTCTGATGCACCTTCCTAACTCAGCAAGACTTCAAGTCACATTCCCAATGCAAGTGGTTCCCAAAGCACAGGGCACTGCCCGCGGCAGGTCCCAGTGCCGAGTCCCTCCACCTGTGCGGGTTGGGTGCCATGGACAGAATTTGCCCTCCCCAGCCCCTGTGTTGCCTGTAGGTCTGGCACGCCTTTTTTAAAAAAGCAATACCAGAATGCACCAAGGCAAAAAAATTTGATACCAATCTCAATAGGGAGATGAAGGCTTGCTTGTGGAGGTTTATGCTCCAAGTTGTGCATACCCATTTCATGCTGGTTTTCAGTCTTCCTTATCTTGGAAAAAGAAAAAAATCTCTTAAGATGGCTTAGCATTAGCATCCCATTAGCAGGTATCTTATCAAAGAGAGAAAAATTAGTGAGTGTTTTCACAGTTTAGGCATTCCCAGCTATGAAATGAGAGGGAAAAGAACTGTGCCTGTATATCCACCATGATTTTTTAAGTGAGGCCTGCTTCTGAAAAGTCTCATCAGTGTGATGGAAGGTATTACTGCCAAAGTAGGAGCACCTGGACCAGTGATGCTCATTCCAAAATAGCTGGGAAAAACTGATACTGTCTGTTTCCACGTACTTTTCCATAAAAAGTAAAAAGGGGTACAACTTAATAATTTATAATTAATAATAGTAATAGTGATAATTTTGCCAGAAAATTATTTAAGATTTGTTGATATAAAGAAAAAGGGCCGTGCCCCTGTGGTGCTGTGGGACAGCACTGATGTCAGCCGTGGGCATGCCGGACTCCTGTGGGCTGAGGAGAGGGTGAAACGTGTCCGTCCCATGCAGGGGTGAGGGCTGCACTCCTAGTGCTCTCAAGTTAACAGCAAATAGATTTCTCCAGGGTTTTTTGAACCCCTGCAGTTCTTGCTTTACTTTTATTGCAGGTGATCATAACAAAATATTTGACATTTCCAATGTTTAATTGGTTTAGGTTTTACATCAGCAAGGAAAGTTAAGAATGTTTATTTTAAGTGGATTTGATGCTTGCTTGTGTTTTGGTTATTGTTTTCCTTTCAGTTCAACCTATTAAAAAAATCACTTGCTTACCTGTCTAACTCTTCCTACCTCAGCTTAAGGCTTGCCTTACCACTTTCCTAGATAAGGAATAAAAAGAGAAGAAAATTGATTTAGTCCCTCTTTTAAACAGCATTTATTTTCAATGATTAATGTTTGTAATAGGAAATTGGTAAAGAGGATCTGCATGACAGGTGGATGTACAATGGATTTTAAGCCTGTCTTAAAGTGTGTTGGAAAGAGGAGAGAGGAGGTTGAGTGAATCAGAACTACTCCAAGCTAATGGAAAATGCTTAAGGGGGCAGTGGCTAAATGCGAGGGTAGAGAGGAGACCTCCATCAACCAGTGTTAACAGGGACCTCTCACAATCTGAATAAAAACTGCAATATCCTCTGTGGATTCGAAAGGACCCTGGTCACCAGTATGTTTTCTTCTTATCCTATTTTAAAATTTTTCTTTTGTAGTTGAAGTCCACTGGAAAGGAACATTGTAATTGCTGTTTTCTGCCAATGGAGCAACAGGTGTTCAAGCCTTTCATATTAATTTTTCAATTAGTTGCAAAATAAGGAGGATTGTTTATACTAAGCTGAATCGAATAGAAATGACTGATGCAGAAAATGTGGGAATGTTTCATCTGTCCTTCAAATGCATGATAAATTTGTAATTCTATCAGGCATAGTTGCAGGTTGCTATGCAAATTTTCATTGCAGCATCACCAGCTTTAATGAATATACATTTTCTGTATTTCTTTCTCTGTTCTTTAATTTAGATTTTTTTGCCCTGTAATGTGCAATACATTGTTTTGGTAAGAGTTATCAAGTTACAAGCAAAAATGAATGAGACTGTGAGGTAATTTTGAAGCGGATTAAGGTAGAGAATGAAAAACAAAGGGGGAAAAAAGCTCTATTAAGAACAGCTGGATGGAGTTAGGTCTTCTGTGATTTCATTTTAGAGTCATAAAACATACTGTCTGTTTTAGGAGAAGTCTGGCATTTTTTACCTTTACAGCACGGCTGGAATATTAGTCAGTCACGTAGTACTCAGCATTATATTGCGATGTTGCTTCTGTAGGAAACAAATGCACTTTGTAACATGGCTACACATGGATGTGTTCCAGTCTAGGGCCCATCTAACAGTGTTTGTTCCTGTAAGTAAGCCATAATGTTATCATTCTTGTGCCTTTACTTTGCTTCTTGCATAGAGAAGAAATATCCACTAGGATATTTTGGGAAAAATCTTGAGATCCAACAGATCTGCAACTCCCAGTGGTTTCTTTGGGAGACACAGGTCCTCAGCATTTTGCAAGTTTGGTCCTACAGAAAAACTGGCTGCAGAGAGACTGACCCACCCAACACCCTTTTGCTTGCCGCAATTTCCTTGGTAAAGATTAAGTATGATCCAAGGCCTTAGCGCT
Source organism: Phaethon lepturus (assembly GCF_000687285.1). Lineage (NCBI taxonomy): Eukaryota > Metazoa > Chordata > Aves > Phaethontiformes > Phaethontidae > Phaethon > Phaethon lepturus. The sequence goes on along the minus strand of NW_010534918.1, from coordinate 38,833 downwards.
GGTTCCCAGCACAGAAACTTACAGCACGGCAAAAACCCTCTTTAATGCCAGATCCTGTTTGTCTTAAGAGCTAAGTCACTTCAGAGAGCTGGAGAGAATTTGGATTTCCTTCTGCAGCCCACAGTGCCTGTGTCCAGAGGCATGTCCAAAGAAAAAGGAATTAAAGGGACATTTTTGAGTTAATTACCATGGGTCGGATGCCCTAACAGAGCTTGGGTGTTTGGTGCCTAGCCACTTTAAGCCTTTTCCATGGAATAAAGCTGCCATTAATCCAGTTTACTAGAGTAGGTAAAGCAAGTTTTTAGTAATTTTGTGCTGTTGAAATAGCACAGAACTGTCAAAAATATATGAGTGAATATGGGCCAATATAGTTGATATGGCCTATTTTAAGCTGTTATAAATTATCCTATAGGTTTACATTATGAAAGCTGAAAGTCATTATAAAATGTCATTTTCTCTGTAGCCGATGTACTTTCTGGTTTTGTCATTCTGCTTCACCAAAAGAAAATGTTGGGTTTCACTTGGTCTCATGCTTCATTTAACTTCCTGTCTTCAAATAAGTTGAAGTTCTTTAGAGATTTTTAGGTAAAGAATGTGGTAAAATTTTAAAGCAATCCCAGAAAAGGTTTTCCTTGCAAACCTGTCCTTTAAAAATGACAAGCAGCCCTTAATAATCTCTAAAACTTGTTTATTGAAACTATTCAGCAACAGACCTGTGATAGGTTGCTTAACTGATGAAGTTGGAATAGAATTGTACTTGAAATTTTTCAGATTTTTTGGATGTGGTTTCATATGACATTCATTTATCTATTAAGAGCAGCTTCTGGTACTTTTAATAAAGCTAAAATTAAATACGTCTGGCAGAGCCTGTTTAAATATGAATATTGCATTTATAGTACAGTTAAATACAAAATTGAAAAGCTAGTGCTTTTTCATTACTTAGTACAGAAGAATTGAATTGTTTCAGCTTTGTCTATTCTCACATAGTAAAAATACTTACATCAGAATGATCTTTTTGGTAGGGTTTAATTTTGTACAAGACTTCTGGATATTTCAGCTTTATTTTTTTGTAAATGGTATCATTTATATGGAAATTTCAGACAAATTCTTATTTTGTTTCATTCCCACCTCTGCTTCTTTCATGATACTTCCAGAAACAGTAAGAGCAAGCCTTACATGGATTAAGTCTTTTCAAGAATTCTTGCAAAATCTGAATAAAACGTCAAAGATCATGCCTCTCTCTTTCTAGCACGACATTCTCATTTGTTCAGAAGTACCTGTCTCCTGTCTCCTTAACCCTTCTTTTGCAAATGTGATCAACATGTTACTTGATCTTACAGAAAACCAGGCATGGATCCCATTGCTCTCTACTGCCTTTGCTGGACCTTCTTTTGAATAGAAAGATCTCACCCCTAAACAATTGTACTTTGAGGCTTTCTGACTAAGGTAGTTGTCTGGCTTTAGTAAGACTGGTGCTGACAGGCTCCAGCCATTGCACCAAGAGCCTCAGCAAAAGGACAGAGGTACGGAATAGCAGACTAATCATTTTTCTAAGAGTCAGAACAGCCTAGTGTACTGCCTACTTTGCCTTTGCGGTTGGGTGAAAAGTGGTGGGGTACATTTTATATTTTCTTGTATGTAGTTAACATACATATATTACGCATATATTGCCCTTACCTGAATGTTATGAGTCTCCTCACGTAAAGCTTTATCTCTGTGGTTGAGAGTGATTTATCTGGTTTATCTGTGGTTTTATCTGGGTTTGTCTGTGGTTTATCTGGGAAATGCAGGTCCCTTCATTTTTTGTGTCCTGCCTCTGTATACGTTTGGTTTACACACATTCCTCCACTGTTCCTTTTCTGATTCGTCATTTCCTGACATCATGATAGCCATGGCAAAAAATGTAAAGCATTGCAAATGTGCTGTCAACAAGGATGAACAGGGAATACCCTGATGGCTTGAGAGAAGAGAAAGATCACTGTCATGTTTATAAGGTTAGCAAAAAACAAAAGCTTACTCAAACCAAGTCCTCCATGAGGCATCTCTGTTAGGACTCTCCAACTTAGAAGCAGAATAAGCTCTTTGGTACTGCTACTTTTGTAGGTCTGCCTTGAGACTGTGGGACTGACGTTCCTCAAGCTCTGTGTGATTGTAATTTTTTTCAAGCAAAGTCCCTGGACACTAAAAGCACTATAAGGTTTACGTTTCCCTAACATGCACCCAGCCTCGTGGTGACTGCAGTATGAAAACAAATTTACACATCTGAGAAAAGACAACTGTCGGTCTTGGAAATGTTTTATATGTGTGTTTATGTATGTATACTGTTGGGTTTTTTTTTGCATGGCACTACACTGATATGGAAAAAAGAATGCAACCCCAAAATTCTTCATCTCATTCATTGCAATTAGTTTGCTGAGGCAAATTTGTTAACTTCCCATGTTAGAAGAAATCATCAGATAGGAACTTTCCCACAATAAATTCACTATGCCTTGAAAGAACTTCCCCTTTAGACTGGGGATAACAGTCTGTCTGTAAGTAGATTCCACTGTAGCCTGTGACCAGGAGAGCTGGAGACATGGCTTGAAAATGCCTCTAGTATTCTTGTGTCCTGGGCTGAGGATCCTTGACCGCTATTCTATAGTATATCTTGTCTCGCGAATCTGGTGCTTTTTGAGGATCTTTCCATCTCCAGCCTCTCCGCATCTTCAAATAGCCCAACTACACTTCGTTTACACAGTTGAAAGGGATTTACTTTGCAAGTTCTTTGAACCCTCAGATTTGTCTCTATCAATTGAGCATTTTATGGGGTGGAGAATTTTTGGGATGTAGAATTTTTATTAAAGTATGGCTTATGCTATGTTGGACCAAATTGTAACTGAGCTGCTGAAAAAGGCGTCTTTTCACAACCCTGTACAGAAGGATACCCAAGGCAGTTTTGAGGGCATTGTGCCAAGATCATGAATCGTAGTGGCAAAGTTGGTTCAAGCAGCAGCTATGCCTCTAGACCCACTTTTTTGAAGGCTGCTGGTGAAGCTGGTGCCACTGTGCCAGGACACATCCAAGAGCTGGGGTATGGGGAACATTAGACCAATGTAGCTATTCAGCTCTATGCTAGGTAATGTGCTTTGCTCTTTTGCCCAAATGATAACAACTTTTGATCTACAGTTAGTCTAGATTTATCCAATGGTATGTATCTTAGCATATTCACTTCTAATTTCTTCAGCCCTACTGCCCAAATATTTGTTTCCAGGTTGTGTATTGTAAAGAACTAAGCTCAGACCACCTAATTCACATATTGCCCCCCTCATCACTGACTATATAGGAAGACAGTGTCTGAAAACCCTCAGTAGTAGTCAGCCTATATTGATTATGGCCCACACAAACTTGGAGATGAGACTGCATGCTCGAGTCCATCTGAAGCATCACAGCTGGCTGCCTGGCTGCAGACACAGGGAGGTTTTTGCTAAAGATGTATTTTTGTCTCTAGAAGGCATTTACCCAGGATGTGACTTGTGGAGTACATGACTCCTGTGGTGATAAAGGGGGTTTTGAGAGTCATTATTATAAAATGCTGTAAAGTATAGTGTTCTTCTGACATGTTTAGCTTCTGATATAAGAAGAGGTTAGAGGTATCTTTATTATTAGTTCAGTTTTGAAGTGTAACTGTACCAGGATGGCCAAAATGTACATTTTAGTGACAAGTATAAAAACCTAACTCGTATTTAACATAACATTTTGAAGTGATCCTACCTAGTACTGTTTAATATCTTCATCAGTGACATAGACAGTGGGATCAAGTGCACTCTCAGCAAGTTTGCAGATGACACCAAGCTGAGTGGTGTGGTTGACATGCCTGAGGGACAGGATGCCATCCAGAGGGACCTGGACAAGCTCGAGGAATGGGCCCGTGTGAACCTCATGAGGTTCAACAAGGCCAAGTGCAGGGTCCTGCATCTGGGCCACAGCAACCCCCAGTATCAGTACAGGCTGGGGGATGAAGGCATTGAGAGCAGCCCTGCCAAGAAAGACTTGGGGGTATTGGTGGACGAAAAGCTGGACATGAGCTGGCAATGTGTGCTCGTAGCCCAGAAGGCCAACCCTGTCCTGGGCTGCATCCAAAGAAGTGTGACCAGCATGTCAAGGGAGGTGATTCTGCCCCTCTACTCCACTCTGGTGAGACCCCACCTGGAGTCCCGCATCCAGCTCTGGAGCCCTCAGCACAGGAAAGACATGGAGCTGTTGGAGCAAGTCCAGAGGAGGGCCACAAAAATTATCAGAGGGATGGAACACCTCTGCTGTGAGGACAGGCTGAGAGGGGTTGTTCAGCCTAGAGAAGAGGTGGCTCTGGAGAGACTCTGTTGCAGCCTTCCAGTACTTAAAGGGGGCTTATAAGAATGAAGGGGACAGACTTTTTAGCAGGGCCTGTTGTGATAGGACAAGGGGTAACGGTTTTAAACTAAAAGAAGGTAGATTTAGAGTAGGTTTAAGGAAAAAATTTTTCACAATGAGGGTGGTGAAACCCTGACACAGGTTTCCCAGAGAAGTGGTAGATGTCCCGTCCCTGGAAACATTCAAGGTCAGGTTGGACGGGGCTCTGAGCAACCTGATCTAGCTGAAGATGTTCCTGCTCCTTGCAGGGGGGTTGGACTAGATGACCTTCAGAAGTCCCTTCCAACCCAAACTATTTTATGGTTCTATGTTTCTGTGATAAATGTCTTGAGCATTTAGGAGCCTGCACCCTGTTCATTTATAACATGTGGGCAAGTTTTAAAAGAAAATTCTCAGGTGCATAAGCATTTTTACAGCTTTTGGACCATAAGCTTCATAATGAGTGACCCAACTGCAGGACATATATAAACTGGTCAGTGCTGCCTCTTCATTGTGCTTCTGAATATGAGGTGCCTGCCTAAACATGGAATTCCCATATATTCTTAGATACTTTTATGAGAAAATAGTGCCCTAATTTCTCCCTTATTGCATTTGTAAAGCAAGACGATATAAAGAGAGAGACAGTGTGTGCAACTGTGAAAAATCTGAGCGTTGCATAAAATTTAGTAAAATTAAAATTCTCTTTAACGCTTCATGCTGTGTCCAGATTGAGGACAAGAACTTAAACAGGGAGCAATGTGCATGCCCGATACACCTATCGATGCTGCTGCCGGCCACGCAGGTGCTCAAAGGGGACATACAACTCCTTCCCTTCTCTGTCCCATCACACCAGGGGCACCCAGGAGCCCTTCTGCGCTGTTGGGGCAGGGGTGGGACGGGGGCTGCCCCTGCCCTACCGCACCACCAAGGACAGGTACAGGCAGTGTTGTACCCAAACGGAAGGAATTGAGTGTAGCTATCAGTCAGGTTTGGGGTTTTTTGGGGCTAAAAACGTCCAAATATTTGTCTGTGGAAGTAAACATGGAGTAGGCCTAATGAGTGCATTATGTATTAGCTCTGGGAGCATCTGGAAATACCAAAGCGGATAAGGGCTGTGTCTCAAGGCTGCGGGGCTGGACCCACAGAGCTCCCTAAGCCGGGAGCCGAGGACGTGGGAATAGTCACCGAGGGACGACCCTCCTAGTCCAGAGCAAATGTCGGGCTGCACGCATCTTCGGGCGGCTGGAGGTTTGTGTTAAGGATACTTTCTCACACATGAGGAGTGGCTGTTGTTGGTTATTGTATAATTTGATTTGATTCCAATTTAACGACGGTTTTTACTAGGCAATGTAAGGCTGACTTCCAATTTTATTACTTATTGGGCCTTTAATTTATTTGAACTTGCACTCAGAAGATTCATTGGAGATTTAATGCAAGTCTGCAAAACCAGCTTGGTGAGGAAATTTTTGACAAAACTTGAACTCAAACGCTTCAACAGGTCAGTGAGTTTCGGTGTGAAAATATTTTAAGACGGGGAAATTTTTAGTTAAACTTTACTTTTTAAATAATGGAGTGGCAATAGTTTTCCTTTCTTGGGGATTTTTTTCTAAACTCTCACACTGAATATCTATTCAATTAAATTCTTGTTGTTGGAGTTTTGTAGAATGGCCTTTTAAAGGAATCTCAGAGATTATCACTGAAAATTTTTTGCTGAAAATAAGTAACTTCTAACTTCTTGAAATCTATGATTTTATTTATTAGTAAGAGGAATTTACCAAATGCAGAAACGTATATTGCAGAACTAGCTGCCACAGCCTCCTAGTTATTTCAAAACTGTATATTTTATTCAAAGCAGAGATTGCAAAGCATAAAAAATAGATTAACCCATTTTGAAATCTATCGGTTATTTTTTAAAGACAAGATTTTTTTTAATATTTACCAGTATATGTTCACAAATTTTAGAAATTAATGGTCCAAAGAGGGAGGAGCTAGCAAGGGATTAATTAATGGTAATTTTTCATTTGGTTTTCCAAAACCAAACCTTTTCACCTGAGCTAATCAATGAAGAAAGCAGCAAGAGGCACAAAGTGTATCTGTGTGGGAGGAAGGAAGGAATAGGGAGGGTGAATTATTATGTGATAAGAAGCATAAGAGGATGTAAGAGGAGGAAGGAAATTGAAGAGGCATGCTGAATAAGAGAGAGGATACAAGGAATGGGACTGAGTGGCTGTGCATTTCTACTTAGGGAAGGGGCTCTGGGCATGTAGGCAGAGGAGTTCAAGAAGGTGGAAGAAACAAAGGGAACTTGAAAGATGTGAGGAAAGGGCATAAGGATGTTGTAGCTTCGCATAGTTTTGCTTCATCCACCTTGGTATATTTTGGCAACTCTAAAATAATAACTTTTGTGTACTGGACCACAGAAGTTAAATTTATTTATTTATTTATTTAGAAAGATGGATAGATTTACAGGCAAATCTTCATATTTGTAAACAAACAGAAGGCCTTATGAAAATAAGTTTTTGTATTGCCTGTTCAATTTATTTTGTTTGTAAGTAGAAAACCCACTATAGGTCTAAATTAGAAGGGTGGTAAGTCTGAAGAGTAGTAATTGAGGGTACTATGCATTCCAGACATATTGAAACCATCTCAAAATTATCCCACACTCTCGAGTGTTAGGAACCCACAAAATTGAAAGCTAAAGATAAACTGAAAATCCAGTGTGAGGGCACAAAGATAACTATAACTCTGCCTAATACCAACACAGTTAGGCGATGTGTCTAATGATGCTTGTTAGTTCAGTCTAGTCTAAGACAACAAACACTAAATGATTATATTATACCCATTTTATTACTGCACAGAGTCATCATAAGGCAGATTTTAGCTCATGTGGGTACCCTTCTTTTGCTTCTGCTCGGTTTATTTACGTAAATGAGAAATATAAAACACTCAAAAACCTGAATCAAAAAGAATAAGATAACCCCAGCTTTTATATGAACTGTAATTAATCTGCAGCCTGTTGCCACAAAACTTAATTTAGGGAAATTCCTAGTTAGAATCAAGAATGTTAAACATTTGCGTGAATAAGAACAGTATGTGCAGTGGCGCTAGAAGTAGCAATATTTCTGATTCAAACCATGCACTGAAGAGTTGTTGAGGTTACAGAACTTCTTCCCTTTTAAAATTAAGTGCTTTATGAGAGAATGAAGTTATTGACTGCTGATCACTTCCAGACACAGAATGGTGGTCTATTGGTCCCTTCCAGAGTGTAATAGTAGTTCCACATGATGCATATTAATGGCATATCTCATTAATTCCCTAAATATCACTAAACTGGTCAAGTCATTATAAGTTTCCATCTCCTTAAAGAAAATTTAGCTGCTTCAGATTTTTTACCTCTATGAAAACATCTGCAGAATATGGAATGTGTTAAACCAGCAGCATCTACATTGTGAGATACCAAGATCTTAACCTTAACCATTTTTGCTGTTGAGCTCGACTCCAAATGGACTTTGAAGATTTATATCCAAATTCTTGTTTTGAGGAGAATTTATGCATCTCTGTCTATACATGACCACTACTGTTTCTATCCCATAAAACCCAGAAAATATGTATATTTATGGCATGAGCTATCAAATAATGTTGTTATGCATTGCTGCATGCATTGTAAAAATTAGAGTTTTGTGTTATAATGTTATTTATGTGCTAAGTTAAATGGCTAAACAGCAAAACAGTCTTGTTATGGTCATGAAACAGTGATTTGCTTTTTGCCTCAATCTCTGTGTAAGGTATCCTCAAAGCTTTTGTTTTACAGAAAGGGTAGCATTAACATAAAGTGAGGTGATTCATATTCATAGACATTTTTGAGAGGGAAAATAAAAATACTTTAAAATAATACTGTCTTTTAGGAGACAATCCTAATTTATTAGATACTAATCTCTCTTCGGAGAGAATTACAGATATTTTAGAATATATATAAAATTGCGTAGGAAGATTTTACTGATTTTAGTAGATACAAGTCTTACCACTATCAGTTGTTTCTCTTCTTTCCATTCAATGGAACTGTATTTATACCAGTCAGCCCCCAGTTTACAGTTGCTTTCTGTCAATGTGTTTTTATATACTATATCTCTTAAACATAACTTCCCAAATGTGGTGTTACATTTTTAAGGCCTGATAGTATATTTCTCACTGAGTGAAGCCTTATTTCAGGACTGGTATTAATGAAAATAGAATCTGTGCATAAAGAGAACTAAATATTCATTAATGTAAGTCTGTATTTCAATTAATATATGTGAAACTAGGAATACTGAGAAAGTAAAATTCTCTAAAATATATTAGGCACATTATTTTTATTAATCTAATTTTTCACTCACAGCTGCACAGTCAATACAAGCAAACTTAACTTTGCATTCCAAATGTGAGTAGATCCAAACACTGCAAAAATATAAAACCTACCTATAAGAAGAAATGAATGAAATCCTGAATAAAGTTAAAATATTAAAAGAAAATTCTGGCCCCATCATCATTTGTCAGTAGTATCCATAGCATGGTACTTGAAATACTGGACATGTAACTATCTTTGCTAAATACAATAGCATTTGAAAATGCTTGCTCTTCTAAAAACTGCTGTATGGCCTCAGCTCTACAGAGTACTTCATCAGCTTTAAATATGCTTTACTTTAAACCTGTGGATTGAAGTTAATGTGTGTAAATGTACTTGACAAATGCTTAGGAACATTCCTTAATGAGAGCATGAATATTCAATTCCAATTCTGTGGAATGTAAGGCAGACAGAAGATTATCTAATATCTGCTTTTTTCCCCCAACCTTTGTCTTTCATTTGTCTTGAAGATCTGTTAAAGAATCTAAAAAAAAAAAAAAAGATGAGAGGTACATTAATGTAATTTATATTATATTTTGGAATATTGTTGTTTCTGATTAATTTAAAGTTAGTTAAAAAAAAAAGATTTCTTCGTTCCCAGGTGAAATTTTCATGAATGTAGTTTCACCAGTTCGTTACTTTGTTAGTATAAAAGTTTCTTCTTCTGTACTCAAAGACCAAGGCAAATGATAAATGATTTAGGGAATGTAGTGAATTCTTGTCCCTTCTTAAGCTCTAAGAGCTTTTCTGAAAACTTGGAGCTAAGAGTTCACCCAGCTACCAAGAAATAATTACGTGTGGCCAGACAATAGTTCTGTGCTACAGGGAAATAGTTATGTGAAGATTAAAAAAATGCTGTTATAGAGGAGACACGAAAGTATATAAAGTGTACAAACGAAGTCTTAACAAAGTCAATTTTTTTTCAGGGATTAAATAGTTGTTTAATTTAAAAAAGAAATTGTAAATGCAAAAAAGTATTTAAAAATACCCCACATATCTGCCAAGAAAAATGGGTCTTGTTGCTAGCAGTAGGAATGGTCAAGGCCAAAGAAGAAATTAATTATCAATGACCATCTATTAGACAAAAAAAATGATCCTACAATATTTGACTTGGTAATCCTAAAAGTCCTTGTACTTTACATGTTTTAGCATCTTCTGAATAACATAATCCAATAAGTGTAAATATTAGTGTTCATTTGAAAATGGACAATAGTGCAAAGTTAATCAACAGAAGATCATGAAACAAAAGCGAATAATTATAAAATGAAAAGCATAATGCAAATATTTTTATAACTTCTCACCAAATAATATTCGCAGATTAGCTGTCTGAATTTGTTGCCTTTCTGCTAACCTGTATCATTTGCTGGATAAACTCTGATATCAGCTTTATATACAACAGTTCAACGGCATCACTTTGAAATATTACTATCATCAGCATGTGGAAGAGAAGTAAAGCTATTCACTACCAGGACTACAATTCACAGCATTATGAAAAATTCACTGGACATTTCAATGGAATAAGTGTGATGTATCTTTGAGAGCGCTACATCCATGTATAAGGCTTTACAAATACATTTATCAAGCATTAGGAAATAGAAATACACAGAAATACACAAACTTTCAGATGTCAATCATATTCCCTGGTAACCTCACTGAGGTCTTTAAAAGGGCATTCGTACTCAGGAAAGCATTCAGATTTGTTACTCTGAAAGCAAATGTCCTTGTTTCTTTATCCTTTTATATACCTCTATTTAATACTTTTCCACAGACAGCTTCTAGTGAATAGGAGGTAACCTATTGACACGTTTGTGACATGACATCCATGGTGAAAAGCAGGATGTCTGGACAATTAAATGGTTCATCCAAGCTCATGCTAGATGTTGTTATCATCACTGGTATCATGAGACAAACTTCTAATTTGCTAAGACCATGGCTAGTCCAAAATATATATTTATGAAAGTTCTTTCTGGGCAGTACGTTAAAGGTCTAGCCTCTGTGCTCTAAAATAAAAAACACCATCTCACAGTGTGAAGGCCGTGTATCACATTGGAATATGTTTTCTTTATCAGCGTGACATTTTCACACTGCATTTTGTAGTGTAGTAATTACGCAGCTTGCCCCACAGTTCTTCTTGAAATTAATGCATATCTTATATTTAATAATAACATACATTTAAGAATACTATTTCATTGTCATAAATATTAAAAGCTCCATAATGTATGCACATATAAAGACTTCAGTAATGAAGGTATTTTAAATAAACAACACTGATTGAAATTCAAGTGCTGAGGCTCAATGGATCCTGAAAGTAAAACGGACTGTACAAATAAAACTAAAATTGCCTTTGTTGATGTTCGTTGTCTAAGAGAACAGAAATATGGCATATTGAGCAAGGAGGTGAACAGTGATAAATTTTTGAACTTTTTTCTTTAAATAATCTGCATCATTGACTTTCTATTAAGGAAGGTGAAGAAGTGCACTTGCCAATGGAATGTGACCTTAGCTGTTGTTCATCCTCGCCTGTGCCCTGGCCCTTTTTCTATGGCAAGGGCCAACAGAGCTGCCAGACTTGGCACTAAAAGTTCGGGGTCCATCCGGAGGAGAGCTCTCTGGCCACAGGAAGCAAGGAAATGGCCATATGGCTGTTTTCCAGGCAAGCCCTGGGGAGGTGGGCACCCTGAGCGTGCCACGGCACAGCTGTAGGAAGCCCAGCCGGCCATGTTGGGAAAGTCCCAGGCACTACTGCAGCTCATGGGCAGCTGAGCTCTTCCTGCTAGGACCTAGGCAGACTCAGAGAGGCAACTAAATTATGTGAAGAGATGCAGGATAAAGAGGGTTCAAAATTGACTTAAATCCATTTTACTCCCACGTCCCGCAAGGTGTGAAATGTATGTTCTACACCTTAGAAATGACAGACTGAAAGTGTTATGTGAGCAGTGTTCTCTTAACTCTTTAAGGTATATGGCTAAAAGCTAGGTAATCTCAAATTGCAATATTCAGGTATGAATTTCAAGAATCCCACAGCTGTGGGAGTAAAGTTTGACACATGAGTGGGAGAGGGTTCAGCCGTGAAACTTACAGGTTGAGAATACAAAAAGTAAAAGTTCAGAAGAGTTAAAATCAAAAAGTGTCTAGGTCTGTGGATTTTCATTCCACTCAGATTTGCTCAGTTGCTTTGCATGTTGTATGTCAGTATTAATGGAATTAAAAAGCCTCAATCTCTGTTGTCTGAGAGTACCACCACAGTACCACTCACTTCTTGCATGAAGCAAAATTACTTTTGGAATAATGTGATAAAGTATGTGAGCATTTCTTATTTAGATGTGGCCATGTTTTAGTTTCTGTACTGATTAATTGAATAATAGCCTAGTTTTTCAGTACTGAAGAATTGCATAGTACTGTGACAAGTTTTTGGAAAACTCTTTCAGATTATTCCAGTGAAGTATATTTCTGGGCAATAGAAAGAAATATAAAAAGACTGAGGATTAGAGGAGGTTCTGTTTAGACTAAGATGGTAAAATACTAACACTAATATGGTAGTTACCAGGGCTTTTTCTGCAGAAGAAATTAATTCCTCACTATTCTATTTCTTTCTTTCGTTTTATTTTGTTTTGGTTTTCTTTTTGAAAACAAGCCATTAAAAAGGAAGAAAAAAGGAAGAAAAAAAAGAGTCAGCCAAAATAGTTCTTTGAACTTCAAAATCTCTCTCCACAGGAGCAGCTGTTAAGGAAGCTTAGTAGTCACTGGAGGAGAGGGAAATCCTCATCATGGGGTAAAAATGGCTAGATGACAAAGTCTGAAGTAAAAATATGTAGTCCCCCTCCTCTATGGCTGAAAGTTTAGAGTGGGCTGCTCCATTGCTTCATGGTAGGACAGTTGTCATTTAATAAATGTATTAATGAATTGGAAAGGAAGTTAGGCAGTGAGATAGCAACATCTGTAAACGGTACGATTAGCTAGGTTACTTATGTCCAAAAGACAATATGTGGGGAACTTCAAAAGGAACCTCAGAAATACAGCAATGGATGACACAACATCAGATGAAATTCAGCAGTGATGTATGAAAGCTAGCGGGCACTGAAAGAAGTAATTCAAACTACTTATGACCTCTGTTGCACTCTAAATGAATTTAAAAATAGCAGCGAAAGAGATCAAGTCATTGTGGACAACTCAATAAAACCTATGATTTCTATTAAGGTTTCAGCAGCCTTTTACCTCCCCTTAAAAATCCTCAAAATAAAACAACCCCCTCACCACAAAACAAGAAGCAATGGCAACAAGATCCTATCTGTGTGATATTAATCTACATACCATACAGATGATAGCACCATCTTTTATTCTGACTGCTGTAGTAGAGAAGAAATTAACAAAAAGAGAGAAGAAAACAATCTATTTCCACATAAATATGTTGTGCCTCTTTCCAAAGTACAGCAGTAAGTGAAGATTCAGCAAAAGTGAGGAAATGCAAATTTTACATGTGTAAAAAGAATATATTTTTTTCATTAAGTAAGTATCTAAATGGTAGTCACTGCAAGAAGGATCCAGGCTTGTAGGTGCTTTCATTTGGGAGGGCAATTTAGATGTGTAAAGCCAAACTGAAGTCTATGTGCTTGTAGGGTCACCATTACAGGGTGCCGGGTATTCCATGCAGATTCTTCTTCTGGTCCAGAAATCCAGAGGGGGAAGGTATCAGTGAAGATCTTAGTTGAGTCCTTCTGCTGTTCCCTCTATGGGGCAAGGTTTACTCTGTCTGCACTGCTGTTGAAACAGCTGAGGCATTTCTGTGGGTAGCTTTTGTTCGTTGCTTATATTTTAGTTATTACTTAACACAGCTAAATTTTACAGAGTTACATCTGTTGTCAGCCAGACTGTTGCTCTTCTGCATCTCCTAGGCACATGCTACATGTGTCTCCCTACAGTTTAAAGGTAAGAATAATAGTAAATCCTATAGGATATAAACAAGTTAACTACACAGTTGTGCAAGAAATGTACCGGTCTTACCATGAGCAGTCACACAGTCACAGCAGTGATGCTTACACAGTATACGCACAAGTGGAATAAGGAGAGTAAGGAAAATGTAAAATGAGCATCTTGTTTCAGCATTGTGTAAGAAACTAAATAAAACAGATTTCAAGGAGGAAAGTGCATTATGCAGTTGCCCAAACAACTGTACTTGTCAAGATGTTTGAAAAAGAGTGGATTTGTGGAAATCCATAAAAAGGTGTTTGTTGAGGTGGCCATGATTCTGTCTGTTGATGGAACTTTGGTGCATAGGTTCTTGTAGGGCATGGAAGTAAGAGGTCTGACAGCCTCTTTTATTAAATTAGTTTGAACTTTGTATAAGTGGAACATGCTCACATATATCTATTGTTCAGCATAAAGAAAAGGTCCAGATTTTGCCTAAACTTACACAGCTGCCTCATCTTTTGCCAGGCTATTCTGTATCACAATTACAGTAAAAAATCTGAGAAAAACCTCAAACCAAAGAAATTAATTGAAACCTTTTAATAGTTACCCCTTACTCCAAGGCAAGTCCATGCGCCATTCCACTCTTTGTTTTCTTTGCTTCTTTCTGGAAGTTGTGTCTTGCCCTAGGGCCTTTCATAAACTTGCAAACTGCCTCTAAATTCCTCTGAATCCCCTGTTTTCAAAATTAAAAGTTTTTGATTGCCCTTTTGTCATTAAATAGTTCTTTTACAATATTTTCATATCCTCATAAAACCTCTATTCCCTGGATGGGGAGGTTGCAGAATTCTCACTGTGATGTTGCTACTACTATCTCCTTTCAATCCCTCTCAAGGCAGGTGAAACTCTATTTTCCCTTGAACTGCTGCCATGCTCTGAGTTACCTCCTCTCTATTGATTCTTACTACTGATGTGATTCTTTGACTTCCTTATTTTCATATGAAAGTGCATAAGGGCTAGAGGTAAAAATGATCCATTATGCTTGCCAAGCCCATGAAGGATTAGTGTTTGGTGTAAGCTAGTTTTGTAGGTTAGCCATTATCTTGAAAAAATGTTTCATTCTGAAAAAGAATTCCTTGTTACACAAGTACAGATTCTTATTCTGATTTCTATCTCATTTCTCCTACATATGACTCTGTATGGAAAAACTGTGGTTTTGCCGTGGAGATAAAGCCCAACAAATACTTGTAGGCTGTTGTTGTGGAAGTAATTAAAATATTTACCTCTCTTGACAGTTCTTCTCCAGTCCATGTTGGCAACTGCCTAATCACTCCTCTTGTCTTTTTCTGATATCCTTCCAGATAATCAAAGTGTTTCTTATAATGGGATGGCCAAAAAGGGATGAACTAGTAAAAGTTCGTTTGACTGATGCATCTCATTTTAGGTTAATTTTGGCTACGCCTCAGCAGCCACGGCAAACAGGAAAATATTCCCTTACAGTTTGTCCATAGATTATCTCAATGACCCAAATTTATATAGAAAAAGTGTGTAGTGCAAGCTTTCTGCCCTGAGAATTTATGAGTATGGTATGCAGTACTTTATTATATATCAGAATGGAAGTGCAAATATTGTTTGTGACCTACGAATTCTCCTTCAGCATTGCCTTTTCCATCTATTTTCTAGATCCAGTCTATGTGTTGCAGGTTATTCCCTGCAAAATGTAAAATTAACTTAAGTTTTACTCAAAATAAAGGGATTCAAATTTTTTTTTATCCATCTCTCCTGATGCCCTTGCTCATTTAATATGATAATTAGCCAGTTTTACTGATCTCATCCTTTTTTTCAGAAAAGAAGTTTCTCAAGATGATGTTGAACAGGTATTTAATAAGAGTTAAAATATTCTTTATCTGTTGGTAGACATGTTCAAATCATGTTTGTATACCCAAATACAAAGTAGAATTGTGACATTCAGGACCCTACCAATTAATTTACTTTGTGTTAATTCCTGATCAATGTTCCCTGTTTAGCCTGTGAAGTGCATACTGGTATTGTTCACCAAGCTGGCACTGATATCACTCAGCTTTTCCCATTTACCTCCTTTCAGAGCTGCTAAATGCATGGTGGTCATTTATACTGTAGTTGGATAAAATTCACTTCAATGCAAGCTACTTATGTACATATTTAAATTCAGAAAATGGGTTTTGTATGGCTATGACAGACTGTTCAAAAAGTTGAATTTCATACACAGTCTGCATATGGTCATTTAAAAAATTTCTAGTTACGATCACTTAAAATATTATCAATTTCATTCTATTTGATTCATCTACTGTAAAATAATGGATGATGTTTTTATTTCTAAAAATCTTATCTTCAGATTAGATAATGGATCAATTAATTTTTGCCTGTTAAGAGCAGAATACGACCTGGAGGAACTTCGAGTGAGAGGATTCCAGGACACACAATCATGACCACTAATAATCGTACCAAGACTCTAGAGGAATAAATGTGCAGTGCCACTTGATACTTTATGGTCTTTCCTTACTTTTTTTTTTCTTCCCCCCCCCCCCCCCGCCTCCAAATAGATGTTGGTTTTAAAGGAATGCAAAATACTTTATTTTTCCAAAAATGGTAGAAAAAAATGTAAGAAATGAGATTCACAATGAGCAGAATACTTTTAGCACTCATTTGCCCCATTCATAATCTGGGAATACAGGAGTATGAATACTAAGACACTTTGAGAAGTAGTTTTTCCTGGGAATAAGGGGAAACTGTGTGTTGATGTGATGTAACGTGCATTTATTGAGGGGTGAATGCCTGCTGCTATGAGTTGACTAGCTAAAGTAGTCACAAGAGTGCAGAAGACAATTTTAAACAATTGAAATCTGTGAGAACTGATGGAGTAGTAAAAGTTATAAACCCGTCCTCATGTATTTTTTGCCTGATGCTTTCTGATACTCCTCATTGAATAATGAAAACACTTACTGAGTCTTTTGCTGAATTTTAAGAATGAAACAAGTATAATGGCACTGTTTGGCAGACTGAAAAAACACCGTGCTTCAACATGCTTTTGGAAAATTTTAATATCATCAAGGCTTAATAGTGCCACTTTTCTATGGAAAAGGGTTATGTGACACTTGTCTTACAGGTCGATTTAGCAAAGCATTCTGCCACTTCTGCATTGGTTTGAACCACTTTATAAATCTGGGGATGTACATACTTGGCTAGATCAGAGTTTGTTTGCAACCCAGGAAGGCCTAACTAAAATCCACAGAAAATTTTGGTAATTCATTTTTCAAATACCTATGCTTATGGTGTCTGTACTTGTACAGAGGTACCATGTTTCTGTCTAATGATGGAAAAAACTATAAGAATCTCTCAGTTTTGGCTTATGGCTTTACGAAGAATTTTAAGGCTCCAGTATGTAATATAGTGGTATATTTGCTTAGCTTCCTATATATTTTATTAGTGGGATAGCCAGTTATGTATTTTATGACATGTAAGGTATAATAGCTTTTAACTATCTTTTATCAGATTCATCTAAAGAAAGTATCATCAAACGGTCTTTCTAAACTTCCCAGATGTAGTTGAAATACCTGATTTTGTCATTAGGAGTTCTATTGTAACTTTTCCCTCCTTGCAAAGTTCCCAGGATGGATCCCAAGGGATCCCAGGGTAGAGAGAGAAAACAAAAGTAATTATTAAAAATCTAGTGGGGCTACCAGTGCTTATGTTGAGCGTAGTGTGGAATTTAACCTTTATGAAACAATTGCAAAGAGGCTTTGAAATCACTGTAATAATATCCATGGAAAACGGGGAAGAGCTGGGAAACAGGGAAGTTTTAATGAGCATAGAAGAACGGCATGTTATACCATTACCTGTCCTATGTACTCTCTGTCCTCCTTCAGTTCCCCAAGACATGTGCCTATAATTCTGTGCTATTTCACTTTTCCCACCTGGCAACATTCTTAGCAATATCCAAACCCGTTCTCTTTCCTTATAGCCACCTCATAGTCCTTTGTTAGAGGGATCATCTGTGCTTATTTAATTCAAAGGAAGCCCTTTGGCATCCATTTATGTGCAGTGTTGAAGACAGGTTATTGGATCTAACCTATTGTGGCCATTTTTATGCTACATAGTGGACTAAAGCTTACGTTCCTCCTATTGCTGGTTTTCCTACAGGCATCTCTCCTACTGGCATGGAAGCATATTTTTTAAAGTGTAGTACAGCTTTCACTTCTTCATGGAGAAAACAGGTGTATTAAGAAGGATTTACTCAACTTCCTTGTCTTGCCATCCTAAGCTGCGGTCTCGGACGCTGGGAATGCAAGGCCAAGACTCACAAAGCAGGAGCTCACAGAGGAAACTGTGCCTTTAAGGGTGCCATTGCAACCTAATAATCAAAGATGAAAAAAAGATGCCTTTATTCTCTGATACCAGCATCTCCTCAAGTCCATGCTCAAAGCTATATCCTCTCGAGGATGTGCAAATTAAGTACCGTAAGATAACTTTTTCTGTCAAATTTACTTTATTGAAAAGGAAGTTCTGTTTTGGAGGCTATATCAAATGGTAAATTAGTGTGGACTTTGGGAAGGTTTTTCTTCTGTATGTGCAATAATTCTTTAATCTCCCTGGTCGCACACGTTGCTGGTCTTTTTCAGCCAGCTGGTGGGTTCCCAGGCAGAGTCTGTCGCATGCGTGCCTCACGTGCATTTCCGATGCGCTTGCAAAGACTGTGATCCCTAGAGAGGCATGGTCCTTTTTGGGCTGAAATGCTCAGTCATTGTGAGGAGATGTTCTGCTTAGGAATTCAGGGCACAGCGTAAACCTAGCTGTGGATCGTGCCATTCCACCTTTTTTTTTATAAGTAATGGATGTGATATGTTTCACAATGATATGTTTCATCTTATGTTGTTGCTCTCAGATTGCACGTGTGAGAACACAGCATCTCAAAAATGATTTACAAACATGGATGCGGTGTCTGATGGCACTTAATTTGTGAAAGAAAAGGCATATGTTTTCCTTGTGGTGTGTGCCTGTAGATCAAAATCCAATGAAAAGTGTACTGACTACATCGGTGATAGGCATGTTACCAAAAAAAAAGCTGAATGCTATATGGAGATAACATACAATTTATTGATTTTCTCTGTATGGTTTATGGCTATAATGGACTTTATGAAAACTCTAAGCCGGTCTATTTTATCTTTGTAAATAATTGACTGATAACACTGTTCTAAATGGATAAGTGGAATGGGATACACGCAAGGGGAATACTGTACAAGTAGTTATATGTATATGGTACATTTAAGCCCTTTTTGGCAAAGTCCAAATAAACTTCTTCATCGTGGCTGAAAATCAGAGGTCTAATTTTCGTTTTAAATCTGTTGTCACAACTATCCTTAGCTCTGCAGTAATTTGCATTTCAAGTGTACTGAAATCTAAGTACCTCCTTTGTGTGTTGTATAATTACTGTTAATACCTGATTTCACAGTTATTTATAGCCTTGATGTACTACTTGACTGTTGCTAATATCTCATTTACTATTCTGACCACCTTGAACAGCTTTCTACATGATACTTCCTGGAGTGTCTAGTCTTTTATCCTCTGGCTGTGTCTTCTCATTTCTGTCTGGCTGTGATACAGTCTCGTATCTTTGTTTCAGACAGTATTTTTAATTTTGTATTGCAGGGTTCAATATGGATGCCAGGGAGGGTAGTAAGGCTAGTGCACAGACAGAAGGTGGGGACCCTTAGTGTCCTAAAAAAGGGACTTTGAGAGGCCACAGTTCACACAGCTCCTGGTTCCAACTAGGTATAAAGCCACTTACATTCTGCCTAAGTTCAGGTTGCCACCGAAAGGATAACTCCATCCTCTTGCCAGTGGCACTCATTTCCACCTGGCCTTTTGTCCTGGCACTTAGTTTATGTGGCTCTTTAATGAGCCAGATAGAGGATTGATCCAGCTGCAAACTAATCTTGTATTTCTTCTGGTTTGCTTTTTGGGTCAGTTCTCTAATCTGCTTTACGATGCAGCTGTAAGATGCAAATGTCAGCACAAACAAGATGGAGGAACAAATGACTGAAGTCAAGAGGGAGGGCAGAAAGGACCACCTCTTTTGGCAGATGTCCTGATTACGCTATGGGTTGAAGGTCCTGTGTTGCACACTGGCTGAGAACTGGCAAATGGGAATTGCTGCCTTGCACAGGAGCAAGAGTCTTCCAAAAAGATGATTGACAACGTCTCTCATTTTTAAGTGGCAGAAGCTTCTGGCTGCCTATTCAGTTTCTATTGACAAGCTCTGTCTTTAATACAGGAGACGTATGTGAAGTCTGGCACCCCAGCCTCAGAAGGTTGTTCATCCCTGCTGCAGAGCACCTAGTGGTACAGGTTACATAAAGGACTCTCTGCAATGTAAACTGGCATAACTAAATGCCTTATAGAAGATAAGCATAATTACCCAAACCCCTAGGTAGAAGCACCCATAACACTTGCCAAACAAAAATTCAGATAATTGGAAGATCTGGCTTAGCACATTCTGAAATTGGCATGTCAGATCTAAAAATCTCTGATTCAGTCTTTCTAGCTCAGTGAGTTGGATTTCCAGTTGGGAGATTCATTCAGCAGGGCTTAGGTTTTAAACCAGATATATAAAAAACACCAAAGCCTTTGCCTCGGGGTCTGCCATGGGAGTTACATTCCTGGATAAATCAGAATACCATCTGTACTGCCAACTGCGATGTGAGAGAGTTAAGCGAGGTTTTCTAAGCAACCAAAGGCACCTAAGAAAAACAGGCAATACCTCTCTGCAGGCCGCTTTACTTCTCCCAGACTGTCCCAGCCTCTGAAGGGTGTATTTCAGATCGTGACTCAAAGTTACCCGGATCTAACTTACCTGAAACCCTAGGCAGGCAGGCACATAACGCCTGGTGGTGTCTGAATTGGATAAGAAATCCTAATCCGCTTATTAAAAATGAAGGCAAATAGTTTTGACAAGACAGAGTCTGAACTAGAGAGGGCTGTTGGTGGCGAAACAAAAGAACTGGGGCGGAGGGGTGGTAAATGAAGTTTATACTGTTTAATTATGCTGATGATTTTGGCAAAGTTGGTCACGGGAGGCACTGCAGAAGCTCAGTCATTGGGCAGTGGCAGCTTATGTTCTGTCAAAATTCACTCCCTTTTGTGATACTTGTATTAATTATCAGGCAAAAACTCAACCATAGTTTAGGATAAATACACATGAGGAACTGGAAGGAGAGCGCTTTCCAGAAACACTGTAATTAAGTGCAAACTAGATACTTTTAATTTTAGAATGTTTACATAAATCTATACATGTTAATGGACAGAAATGCGCGTCTAAATACCCTGAAGTTTGCCCTGGAGTGATGTAGTAATTACCTGGTTATGAGTCGTGCATGTTAAATTTTGCAGATGATTTATCTGGTTTATCTGGCTTTTAAAGACATGATATTTTCCTTCTTTTTTATGGTTACTTTTTTAATGCTCCTATTTTCACAACAGAGCACAGATAGCATATTTAACTGTGCATGGCTATAATTATGAGTTAAGGGGGGAAGCGCAGGCAAGAATAGACAACAAGAAGCAAGAGCTGAAGGTGAGGTAGCTACTCGGTTAATCTGTGAGGAGGAGATAACGGGCAATAGCATGAAGCCAGAGCAGAGATGTGGCCAGAGTGGCAAGCAGAAAGGATACTTTATCAGCATTGTTTCACGCCAGCTATAACAGTAAGTATTAAAAAAGGACAAGAAGCAATTACAGTAGTGAACTCTAATTGAATTTAGAAATA
This sequence comes from Phaethon lepturus, assembly GCF_000687285.1. NCBI lineage: Eukaryota > Metazoa > Chordata > Aves > Phaethontiformes > Phaethontidae > Phaethon > Phaethon lepturus. The sequence continues at coordinate 17,378 of NW_010534918.1, read as the reverse complement.
CCTTTTAATAATGTGCAGTGAAGGAACCACATCTTTACCTAAGCGACTCAGGCGTGTTCTGGATGTGTCCTGCTTACCTGCTTGAAGAGAAACACACATCCAATGACAAATTTTGGTTTATTTTGTAACTGAGAGCACGTGCATATGAATTTGCAAATAAGACCTAGCATAGAGACTTTCAGTGTTGTAAGCATTTTTTGTTAGTGGGGCCTGGGCTAGGCATGAAACCACTCTATTGTAAACGTATTTGAGCGTCTGTTTTGTCTGAAAAGCAATCAAAGATACAGATTGTATGAGCCTTCAATATACATTGTTATTTACCTCTGAAAGATTCCGCTGGTTTGCTTTGTGATTGCTTTTCCAAAGGAAGTGATGCATTGTAATCAATTTACTGTGTGCAGTTTTAAATGTCAGGAACATTTTTGTTACTTAACTAGCAGACTCATGCAGTAAGGGATGATGCAGACTTTTTGAAGTAAGACTATTTTAAGGATTAGCTTCTAAGAGATTTCAGGTTCAGCATATCTAAGTACAGTATATACTTTCTTATTGTTTGCTTTTTTAAAATGTAAAGTCGAGTGGTATTTCAGGCAATAGCTAAGATGCATTAATTGAGCTATATTTTTGATATTTTATTTCATTCCATCGCTCTTTTTCTGGTGATTCTTTTAAGTGTGAAAAGTACACAAACTATCGACTGTGATCACTTTTGAGTGTTGACACTGTGTTTGAAAGTTCTTGGGAAATAGTAAATGTTTCTTTATTATCAGAATAGGTATTTGAGTGTATAATTCAATTAAAATGTCATAATCATAAAATGTTTAAGGAAGCAAACTGCTCTATGCGCTAATTCGAAAAGGAGAATTTTTTAAATGGAACTCCATATAGCTTTTGTAGATACTTAGGCCTCTCTTCACTGTTGGTTGAGTTTATTTAAAGAGCTTTTCTAGTCACCTTTGAACCCAAATGATTTCTCCAGATGTACAGAAGTGAACAATGTAAAAATCTTGCTGCTTCAGCAGAACAGGATCCAGCTGGCAGGGAACTGGATCTGCAAGTCATTGGTTACAGCTGTGTTTCGATTTATGTGATGGTTGAAAAAATAAATTACTGGATTAAATGGCTAGAAAGAGGACTCTTTGTTTAGCCCTTGTGTGGGGACTGAAAGTGTTTATGGTGCTATTTTCTACAGAGCCTTTGCAAAGTAAGCCGGACAAATAGACTTATTCAAAACTTCTCTGAAATGTTGCGCATTCAGCTTTATTTCTTTACAGAAGAAACTGTATGTTTTTGTGTAATGCTGTCAGCCAGCAACCGTTTTTAAGGTCTGTTGGCCTTTGAGAGTGGTGGTAGCATTTTAGCAATGTCTTTTAGGCATTGCAGTTTATCACTGGAAGGCAGTTTCCTTTAGTTAAAGGTTTTAAAATGCGTTTCTTGGCATGCACACAAATACATGCAGGGACTCTGACAAACACATAACTTTTTAATGGGTTTAATATTTCAGCTTTGTATACCACTTGCCTTTTGCTCTACATAATAATGCTGATGTAATTGTAAATTGGGTGCACAATAATTTACAGAGTAGGCACAATGAAACCAGAATCTAATGCCAAGTGTTTGGATTATCGTATATCTTATTTTAATGTTCCAACGATGTAGGTGAATAATTTCTTCAAGACAGTGATTATGTCTTATTACCTGATACCCTGATTCTGCAAAGATTTACATGCTTAATTTTACTGAACAGTTCCACTGTCTTTGGTAGGACTGCACAGTGCATAGTGCTCAACACAGCTTTGTTAGCTATTTTGCTAAGAAATGTGTTATTTTTTTAAAATCTTTATAAGATTATGGTCCTGTGAAATCGCATGAGCCGCCTTTTCTTCTGAAGGTAGTTTGGGTCGAGAGAGGTGCGATGTAGCTGAAGTGACCGGGCATTTTGCCACTGACTTCTCTTAGGCTACAATATCACCTTTAGAACTGGATTTGAATGCTTTTATTTATAACAAATATCACAAGACCCACAAGTGATTTCTCTTAAGTAGTGCAACTGCTTGTGAAGCGATAGGCTACCAAATGTGAACAAAAGATTTGACATTAGACCAGCAGCAGTTTTAAAGTCTTCTTGCAGATGCTATGGAAAGATAAATAGTAGCATATAGCTTTCAGTCACAACAGACATACAGTGCATTTTTTAAAGCTTTAGCTGGTTTTCAGCGTAATAGTTTGCAAAGCCAGGAGCTTTTCAGCACTTATATCTGTTTACTCAGCAATATTTCCTAGCAATTATTTTAGGCTGACCATTTAGTTTCATTTTACAGTCATAAAGCAGTCCGTAGCTGTAGCTGGGTATCAGTTACATTCTATTTATTAAAATATTTCTAAAACCGTGTACAAGCGTGGAAAATTATGGTTGTGATTAGATCATAATTGTTGTCCTGTCCAGTTCTAATTACTTTTCTAAAAACAGTTTGCACAAATCATTTTCAAAGGATTGCCTTTATAAAATCCTACAAAATGCTGACCAAGGAGAGCTAAATACCAGAACAGGAGTTCTTTTCCAAGGCAAAAATGAAATCAAACAAGTTGGCCAAATTCCATCATAACCCACCCTCAGAAATACCAGAGAGAGGCTTAAAATATTTTTAATAGAATGTTTCCCCTCCCCCCTTTTTTATTGTTGTCCCCGAGCAGCATTATTACATTAAGAGCCATGCGACAGAGAGTCGTGGTGATGCAGAATAAATAACCATAATGTATCAAAAGCAGACAAAGGTGTGATTGATCTGTCTGGAATTGGCAGACTCTTTCGCTGTGTCAGGCTGTTTCTTTGATCAATGAAGGTATAGCCTCTGACCCTTAAAAAAATCAATGAGATTGATTGAAAGGAGAGAGAGAACTATGAGAATGCAGGATAGCTTTAACCTTCACTGTCTAGAAAATTTAAAATATTCTGGTTTTGCAGACGTTGAACCTGCTATGTTGTATTTTCTTATTAAAATGCTTTGCTTTTCCCCAGCCTACTTTTGAAGCCTCTTAAAACAAAGCTGTAGAAATGGTGTGTCCGAATATCACTCACAAATGTTTTATCTTCAAATCACATTGTTAAGAAAATATGGGGGGGGGGGTTCTATAGCAGAAATCTGTACATTCTGTTACTGTTTGCAGTACGTACAGACTGCCTTTAATTTCTTTTTATAAACTCTGATTCTTTTTTGGCATATACATATTCAAGAATCGGTGCTCAGAAAAATAGTTCAGGTCAGTTCAGAGATATTATCCATCCAAATAAAGTTACTTGCATTGCCCTATTTGCAGGATCAGGCCCACTGATGATTGCAGCAATAGTGTGAAACCAGCATGGAGGGGTGCCTTCTGGGAACACACAACATATTTTGGCAATCTTGTTCCACGTAATCTTGTGGTTTTATTGATTTTATATATATCTCTATATACATGTATACCCAATTAGTAAGGAAAGAGTAAAAATGTCATACTGGAAAATTTATGAAGCGTGATTTTTAAAATAGTGCTTGGCACTTTACATCTTTCTTATTGAACATGTTTGCAAATGCAAGCTTGACTGTTTAGTCTAAAACAGTTTTATGGAATTTCATTTTAGTACCAAGCCCTTTCTTCACATTGTGCTGATGCTGTATTAAGCAGTAACACGAAGCAATTAGTGAAGTAAGTATAAAAGATGTTCATAAATAGAAAAGTTAATTCATTCATTATTTCGTGCTTTTGAAGCTCAAGAAAACATAGATCAAAAAATAATAAATATCATAGTGGATACTTTTCACAAATAAATACTTTTTTAATTGAAAATGTCAGTGAAATCAAGGTCTGTTGAATAGTATTCATATACTTTCAAAGTAATTCAGACTGCAATAATTTCTGCTGTCTTGTGTCTGTGTTTTAATAAAGGGCAGGTAAATTGGCAAGTCAGCAAGGAGACGGTATAACAGCATTTCTTGAGTAAGAAGGAGCTTGCGTAGGGAGAGAAGGATATTGCTGTTTCTGTGTATTTTTATTTGTGTGATTTCCTTTCTGTAATAGATTGTGTAGGCTATATATATTTTTTAATACTTCATGATCAGGTGGGAATTTCAGCTGAGTTACAAAAGGCACTGTTGCTAAAAAATAAGGCAGAGTCTGGGTGCAGCATTTCTAAACAAAAAATTAAGAGGGTAGATTTTTGTGATAGATCTGAGACCAGGTAGCTGTGGGATTTTTCTGAAGTTTTTATCCCCTTGCTGTTCATCAGTGAGGTGAGAAGGTATCATGGACAATCATACAGAACTATGGCATGTGCTTAGACACAGATCACTCTAACAGTCTCATTCTTCTAAGTTGTTAAAATGCTACATTAAAGGAAGCTAAACTTTTTATTTTAATGGGTATCCCTTTCATGTGCATTGTAATGAAGAAACTTCTGCTCCTAGAAAAGGAAGAGGGATGAGGGTGATACCTCCCAGTTGGAGCACACTGAAGATGTGAAGATGAGAACTGCAAAATCAGAATAACGTTTGATATTAGTGGATTTCTGTCTTCGTGTCAGACATGTTCTGATTTTGCTCCAATAGTATCTAATTCTTGTCATCGTATTCTCTTAACATTATTAATCGTAATTCCAGAGAATCCCTATCTTTCACACAAAGTTTGTATTAATATTGCAATCACCTTACTCTTGCTGAAACAAAAGGCTTATCCTGTATTTGAGTGGGATTTGATACCTGACATCCACGACCAGCCTCACCTCTCCTCCTTCTGTGTCCATAAGTAATAATCCAGGAAACGCCTTTTTTTTTTCTTTTTTTTCTTTCTTCTTTTTTTTTTTTTATTTTTTTTTTATTTTTTGGTGGTTTCAGCAATGGCTGCTACTCGTATTCTGTTCTTCATGTACACAAACGGCATCTTCCCAGTGTGGATGTGAATGCTGTCCCCTTGTGGATGATGCTTCCAGTCTTAACTGCTGCCGGCAAAACTGAGCAGTGCCCTTCATCCAGTTTAAGGTGGTGTCTGGTGCATTGCATTCATTTAGCATTACTAAAGGACAGAAGTAAGGTTCCTTTTGTATCTCATCCCACTGCCAGCTAAATCTTTCCCTGAAAAGATGCAAAGCTGAGGTCATTTTTTTCTGCCTGTGAGGGGTCAGTTACTGCAACAAAGTCATTCCAAAGTCATTAAGCCCGTTAAAAAGCACCTATGCTAGCAGCTGAATCATTTTCTAGACTTTTTTTTTTTACATTTCTACTAATGAAAACAGCTGAGTCTAAATCCAGCGACTGCTCACCAACTATAACCTGTCTGCGACAGCGCAGCGCCCTGCCCCAGCCGGTGCCCTCCCGGGGCGCGGAGAGACCCCCGGCCTCCACCTCTGCTTCTGCCGTGAAACACCTCCTCGCTGCCCCTGTCCCGTGCCCGCTCCTAGCACCTCTAGGAGCACAAATTCCTCCCCAAAATGTCGTTGCCGTGGCAGGGGGGCTGATTCTGCCATTCGGCATTCGCAGCGCTGCGTGGGCTAAGGCTGTGGGTTCGGGCTCTCCAGCTGCAAAGCAGACCTATGGTTAAAAAAGGTGTGGTTCTGCTTGGAAACCGAGGCAGTGTGTACAGACAGTGATGTAACTGTAAATGTAATGGGGTTTTCTTTCACTATCATTATTTGAGTCTATCAGCAGAATAAATCAAATTTACGAGACCAAAATTCTGGATACCTGCTACCTTTGAGAAACTGGGAGAAGGATATGTGACAATTGATGGAGCATTTTTATGAAAAGCTTTTTGATCTTTTCAGGACGTACACAGGAGTAAAAAAAAAGTTAAATGGGTGACATTTAATCTTCATACAGTGAATAATAGTTACAGGCAAGATTTTAAAGTGGTTCTGCTCGTATTCCAACCCGCTGGCTCTTTTCCTCTTGCATCGCATGTGGATGCAAAAAGTAAATGCAATTCCGTGAAATTCAGACATGCATAAAAATACACCTTTCCAACTTTTTCACACTTACCCTCAAACTGAAAATGGATTTTCCTAGTGGTTGACTAACCAGAAATGAGTTGCTCCTAACTAGGTTGAAGGGAGAAGAATTCTGTAATATTGGATTAGTGAAAGGAGTGAGCAGCTTCAGTTTAATTCAACTAGTCTACTATTTTTAATCTCCAAGGAAACAGCTGAGTTGAATGTTAATTAAACAGCAGTCTTTGATCCACCCAGCCGTTCCCGGAGGCATAATAATAATATATAAGCGCACATGCAGCAAATATATAATAGGTGCATTTAAAGGAGTGCATCTAACCTTGCCATATTCACATTTAAAATGTTTCTTGCTGACCCATTCTTATATTATTTAAATAGGGAAAGGGGAAAAAGAGGGGAAAATGCTAAGTTAAACTTTGATGATCTGAACAGTAGGGCAGCAATGCAAGTGTGAGTTTCTGTTTTGAGGATGTATAAGGGTTAATGATTAGAAGAGTGGAATCAGGAAAGACCTTAAGCCCAGATCTATGACAGTGGTAATTGAGCTGATTGATTACGACATCTCGTTTCAGACGACTATTGATTTAATCTAGTCTGCAGTCCCATTGGCCCCAGAGGTGCTCCCGAGCGAGGCTCAGCACTTGAACCTGGGTACTCTTCCCTACTCACCGTCTGGATATAAATTTCCAGAATCTGCAGCCATTTATAATTTTCATTCGTCTTCATGCTTTTTATTCAAAAGCTTCTAATTTCGGCAGGCTAATGTTTTTAACCATTGAGGGAGCAGGCGCAGGGAAAATGAAACGGTACAGACTGAAAAGGGTGGTGCGTTTCTTTTTGTTTAAAAAAAGGCAAGACAGAGAGCTGGGGCTATGTGGCTAGTATTTGCATCTGTTGTTTCTGATTCGCAGAGCTAGCAAAGACTGCTTTTGGAGGCAGTCCACAAAGCTGGGCTATCAGTAAGCAGTTTGCTGTACGCGCACGTTCAATTATTAAAATAGTAGACTTTTTTTTTCTGTCTGATAGCCATAGCAAGGTCATGACATTAATTTATCCAGGGTATTGTGGGTAACTATACAGAAAAAAAGCATAAAGGGCACAGATGCTGGAGCAGCAAAAAATGGATGGGTCTGAGCAAAAGGAGATTAAGAGGCGATGACCAATCTAATGTACGTATAGCAGTAAGAAGCCGGCATCCGTCACAGACTATTGATGGCAATAAGTATTTTAAGCCATGCTGTGCATGTGTTAATTTTTTTTTTTTTATACCTCAGTAAATGCTAAGCTGAATGCTGTAATCCTGTATTTTTTCAGTTTCCCAAATCTGATTTCGGTCTTGTTTTTGTTGTCTCATGCTTGGCATTCTCCGCTTGCTCTCTGTCTCTGTCTGTGGGTGTATGTATGTCTCCGTCTCTCCCTTTCTCAGAGATTACAAACTTAACTGTTTCCTAATTGTCTACTTTCCTCCATCCTTTCCTAAGAAATTAATTACCATCATGACAACCGGTCATAAGCGCGTAGTAACTGGGTGTGGCACCCCAGCGTTTTGGCTTCCTTTCTTTACTTCGGGGCTGCGTCGTGTTTTCTTTTGGACCTTTCCTGCGAGCGGATGCCCTTCACGTTTGCTGCCGCCGTAAGGTTGCCAAACGGCTACCTGAGCCGGGACTGCGGTGTAGCACTGCATCCTGGGACCTGCCGGCCCGGCTACGCCGAGAGTTTCTACGGCACCAGGCAGCTTTGAGAATTGGCTGGCGAATTGCGTATTCCCCCCCCCCCCCGTTAAATAATTTTTATACCGCGAATCACAGTCGTGTGGTATTGTCTGGAAAAATTAATTCCCAAAATACTGTTGGCGTAAAAAGGGAAAAGCCGAAAGATTGTCAACACCGTAAGTCATTAAAGTCCCTTGCCTTAAGAACAAAGGAACAAGGTAAAATTGCACACAATAATTATGCTCTGCGGATTTTCATAGCCTGTCAGACAACTTGTGCCTGTGTTTCAGTTAACAGCCTTTGTGCTTTGTTTTGTGTTGTGTATTTTATATACGCGTCTTGAGTTTCTCTGTGTGTGTATTCGATGTACATGTATGTGCGCAGACTGTTCTACCAACACGGAGCAAATGCCATACAGATAAATACACAAGTGTAGCTCAAACATGCATTTTCAGTACTCGGTGTGGTGGTGCGGGTGTATTGCCATTGTTCTCTCACAGTGCTCCCTCTGATGCAAGCAGCTTCTGTTTTCTATTTTATTTTTAATTAAGAAGTCTAAAATAAAGAAAAAAAAAAAAAAAACTTAGTCTGGTTAAATACCGATTGAAGTCCAGAAACTCACGATTTCAGGACAGTGAATGGTGATTCAGACCCTGGCAGTGTTTTGGCTATGAGACAATTCCTACTTATAAAGAGT
>NW_010534918.1:0-8970 GCF_000687285.1 Phaethon lepturus | reverse complement strand
GGGGGGGGGGGGGAAGATAGCATTCATTTTGAGGAAGATTAATATTAGTATTTTTAATGTTCATTATTTTCTGAAGAAATGAATCCTTGTAGCTTTTGAGAGCTAGTGTGTCCTTTCCACTGGTATTTATTCGAGCAAAGGAAAAAATGAAGAAGGCGTAGAATAAACTCCTAAGACTGTTCAAGAATTACTGGCATTATTTCTCTCTACATCACGTGTGAGCCTGGGTTGCCTGCTCTTCCTGAGGCAGAGGATCGAGGATGAAAGTCTGTGTGTCAGAGCCTGTTTTCACAACTGCATTTGGAGATCTGTCTTATTGATTAGGAAAAAAAGGGGGTGGGAATAGGAGTGTGAGGTGAGGGGAGGACCGACTGACTACTGGCTTATTGCAGCTCAAGACATTTTCTTCCGGAAAGATGTCAAACAACTGAGACACAGCAACAGAGGAAGTAGAAAGGTGGAAAAATAAGAAGAGGGACCCTTTGGAAGAAATGAAGGCATTCCTTATGAGAGCCTTGAGGCTTTTTTTTTCTTCTAACATCTGACCCACAAGGGCTAGAGTGACAGCGTCATGCAAATGCTGCAGTCCAGCAGGTCTGAGAGAGGGTGGATGCTAGAGAGTGAGTTAATGTTAATGATGAGTGCAGTGAAAATACCAGCCGATACCACCCCCTCCACACACAACTGCTCTGAGTCAGCATCCGCTGCTGTGGCTTGCCTTTTTGTGCCTCTGTGTGTGTGTGTGCGCGCGCATGTGTATGTGTGTGTGTGTGCGCGCGTGTGCTAGTGACCGTGTGTGTGCATGGAAGGTAAAGCCAGTCAGTCAGTGAGAAGCAAAGGTACGTTTGAGAGCAACTAAAATCTGACTGATTTCCATCTTCAGAGCATCAGATGTATTCCCTAAAGAGGATGGGTCTATGCGATGGGGGTGGTATAATTATGTTAATGTCATATTTATAGAGGGGAGAGATTTTTCATTCTAATTATTGATTTGAAAGCTGTGGTCAAAATTGTTTGTTAAATCATGATCAGCTTTAAAAAAAGAAATTGGATGAAATCTAGGGACTGCTATACATATATATCTCTCTCTCATATATATATTTTGTTTTGTTTAACTATTTTGTGTCTGAGGCATAACTGATTGAATGGTGCACAGTGACAAAGAAACGGCTCTTATATAATGTTGCATTATATCATCAGCTGAAATAATTTTTTAAATAATCCAAAATGTTCTGAAATCTGAAGTATCATTCTGGAGGGGAGGGTGAAGGGCAGGGGTGGGGGTGGGGGGCACTGGCAAATCTTTTCTTCAGCAGAGCGCTCTGTACAGCTTTCTTGTAAATGGATGATTCACCTGTTCGACCAGCAGAGATTCTAATTCTTCCCCCCCCTTCTCTTTTTTTCCTTTTTAAAGCTGAACGGCTTCCCGAAGAGCACTGAGTTTTCTATGCCAGATTCTGCTCCAGTGGCTAGGACCTTTATGGCTGCTGTTTCTTTTGCTCTGGGCTCTGATGGAGGGGAAAAAAAAAAAGCCACGGTGGATCCCGTCCCTAAAGTAGAAATTTTCTTTTTCATTCTGCAAACAAGGCTAAAGATCGGAGGAGAATGAATGCGAAAGTAATTCAGGATTGTGGTCGTGCCATTAAAAATGTTCGGCTTCAGAACGAAATTATTGGGGAAATCCGAGCATTTCTTCTTACTGTATCGACAGTATTTGAAAGTTACGTGTGCTTTGAGTAATCTGGTTCAAGTGGCAACAATCTCTGCATGTCAATGTTTTCTACAGCTTATGGAGTTAAAGCTAGTTTTGCCATTGGAAAGGAAGAAGCTTTTGCTAGCAGTCTGTAGAAGGATTAAATGTTGAACGTGGGGAAGAGGCAAAAAGTGAATACACGCCCAAAGGTTATCCTTGCATCGTGAATGGGTTTAAAGTACTCTGTAACCCAGGGCCCACCTGAACAGTAGGACTGAAAGTATAATGGGGAAATATTTCAGTTAGAAACCCCTTAACAAGCATTTAATCCTTCTTTCAGGCATTAAGGGAAATAGAATAAAATTGTTACTGTACAAATCTGCTGGAAGCAGATTTTAACCCATTTTTAGACGCTTCCCTCTGATGCATTATAATATGGCTACTTGTGAGATGAGGCAGTGAAGATTTTTTTTTCCTGTGTTCTTTGTGTTTTCTTTTCAGAAGTTAAGGACTATACTCTGAGAAAAGTCTGTTCAGTCAGCTGATACATTGTTTGAATGTATGTGTGAGTCTTGCCTGCTTATTTGATCTTTTCTGCCCCCTACTTGAAACTGTGGTTGTTTATCTGGGGGGAAGGAGGGGTCGTTGTTTGGGGGGGGTGTTGTTTTTTGGGGTTGTTTTAGTTTTGGGGTTTTTTTACAATAGCAGTGAAAGTTTTACTGACAGCGATCATGACTGCTAAGCAATTCAGTTTATTGGAAGACGAATTCTACTGGATCGTATCGGACTTTTCCTAGTCCCTGAGACCCTAACTTGTGAGGTTTTTTAGCAACAATCACAAGTCAGGCTCTTGGGACCTAGGCGGAGGGGAACCAGCAGCTTTGGACTGTGACTGTTTCTCTGCAGAATTTAGAGAACCAAAGGAGCTTTCCTTGTCTGGAAGGCGAAAAAGGAAAAATACACCTATTTCAAATGTTAAGCAGCAGAACTGTTCCTAAAAGAAAAAGAGCTGTTATCCGTTGTGCAACATTCGGATGTTCCATATTTGTATGTTTAGAAAACTGGACTAAATGCCATGTAACGTTTAGAATTAAAACATAAACTGAATGCCACTTTGCACCTCCAAAACAAAACAAAAAAAACAACTCAGAAGAGATACTAAAATATACAAAAGGCTTTTAACCATAATATTATTCTTATTATAGATAATTCTTATAGTCGCTTACCACAAAGTGTATTTTCAGCTGTATCATTACAGCGTTACTTAACTTTCAAAACATAAAGCATAAACACTGATGTTTGAGGCCTAGAAAACATTCTTCTACTGTTATTTGAATAATGATTTCAGTCCCCAGGAAAACTGTTGCTCAGCTTTTCCTGTAACGTGAGACAAAGATTATTTTGTAGTTAGTTGCCATCATTTTCCTTTGTCTAAGTGAGAACACAATATGACATTTAAAATATTCTCTCATTTAATTTTACATTTTCATCTGATAGAGAATACTGGCGTGAAAATCATGCTACAGCATTAAAATCACTTTGCACACAGAATCACATTTCTTGTACCTGTTCTATTTAAACTGAGCCGGCAATACTCTAAGCACCAGACTCAACTTCTAGCCTCTCCATCACTTTTTGCATTTTTTCCCTTTCTGAAAGAAATAGAGTGAGCTTTAGGTTGTCCCTCATGGGTTAAGTACTTCACTGTCTTTGCGTAAGAAGATTCACAGCACACAAGTTATTCTGCACTGTTCATTAGTCTTGAACTTCTGATCTACAACACATAATTTGATTTGTATTTCTTAATATTTTATAGGTGGGTTAGTTCTGAGTCATTTTTCTCTGTTTCCTGTGTCTAACCCAAGATGAGGCAGGACACATTGTTGATACATCAGACTTCACTGAGACAAAGGCTTCACACAGATCAGGCATCTAAACTATTTGTTCATTTCAGAAGTGGTATTTTGGCTGCAGTATATTTTTTCCACTTGTGTGGGAGGAATTGTGTTTTATTGTAAGCATCAACACTATTGTTAAAATAAATTGTTCTTGTCTGTTAGTATAATACTTTTTCTTGTTGTCTTGTTTTCTTAAGAGACAGAAACTATGCGCTGTACGTAGTTTTCGAGTTGCTCAAGATATAATTAGTCTTTAAATAGTCATAAAAATATTGCCTTAGCAATTATAACGATGATACAGTTCTGGTAAATATGCAGTTCTTTTCTTCATAAACCATCAATCCCACATACTAAGAACACTCAAAAGAGCTACTTGCAAACATCCAGACACAGAGGTAATTTTTTAACACATCTGTGTCATTCAACATTGACTTCTGTTTAGGCAATATTAGAAAAGTAGATCTGGATCTGTATGGAAACGACAAACATACCCAGCTAGGTGCTACACTCATGAAGCACTTTGGTAGCAACTGACATGTGTTATGTACAGCAGTTTTCAGTACTGAAAATGCTGTGATACTGATCAGGTGAACAGGTATTCTGTTCATTCAAACTGTACAATGAGATAAAACTATACTGTGTGTAGGTATGTACATGTCAGTACACAATTTAAATTATGCATAGTATTTATCAAAATAAAAATCCTTTTAGATTTAATCAGCTATACGATGCACCCATCTGTACATAGTAAAGATTTTCATTGTATTTGTTTTTGAATCAGCAAAATTTACTTGAATGTGGATGGTTCACATTCAGCACTCTGAATTCATTTTGCGTATAACACTGTACATACAATGAAGGTGAAACTGTACTGTGAAACATCTGTCTCTGTCAGTCTGAAGATTTCAAGTATGCCCTGTTCTGCAGTAAGAGTGAGAAGAAAACGAATTGTTAGAAACCCCTACCTGGCTTACTTGGTGCTACAGCAAAAGCCGTAAATATGCAGTACTGCCTCTGCATTACTGCGTGAATTGGGATAACTCCAGTGGCTCTTCTCTGCCCATCGTACTCACTGCTGCCCCTTGCCATAGAGACGAAAAAGTTGGTGCATCGCCTTCTTTTTCCCCTCCTCCCTCTTCTTCCCCAATTTCAATACAGCGAAACCAACCTCTGGTACACATTGAACTCCTTGTGGTGGGGCAGAGGTGGGTGGAGGGGAGGGAGAAGCCTGGTCTTCATTCGGGCAGAATTCCCACCAGGATCAACAAGATGTTTCCTTGTCCTGGGACTACGTGACAATGCCTATAGACACCATGCAGAAAGCACTCTTATTTACACATTGATGATATATGGAAGCTGTCTCTATTAGCACAAATAAATAGAAAATATCATCTTCAGTATGCTATGCTTAGATATATGTGCAGAATTTCAATATATTCTCATTTCTATTTGACTTCATCTTGTTTCAGTCCAAAATGCTTTTAAATGCTATTTAATATGTGATTTCAGCGTAATCAGCTTGTGCTACAACAAAAACAAAAAACCTAAACACAAGCTCTTGCAAAGGGGGAGGAAGAGAGAGAGAGAGAGAGTGAAAATGATGTGTGGTGCATACAAAAAAGGAATGATATTAACAATTCGATGAATTCCTAGTTGGTAGACCAGACTGAGCCAGACGCATATATTAACGGCTGTCTGCTGCTGATGTGAGCCTGCTCAATGCGGTGGAAATGAAGGATCACCTAGTCTCTGACACCAGCTTATTTGTACATTTTAATTTTAAAAAGGAAAATCACTGTTTTACATAAACATCTTAACCCCTGCATGATTTTCTTTCTTTTTTCCTCCCTCATATTGTTTGCTAATTTACTGTCAACTTAAAGTGCTGTTTAGCTACAGACCAACAAAACATCAGTCAAAAAGCAGAGGGAAGTATTAGCTTCTCTTTTGTCTGCCATGTACAATTGGGTTATTATTATGATAATTGTCTACTTTAATTTTTAGTCTTCATGGGAGATGCAGCAATTTTCCAGAGCTTCATTTTTGAAGCCTTTTAAGATTCAACAAGGTACCATTTCATTTTAAACCTAAACACAAAAAAATGCTTATAGCTCAAGCTGGGGTGATTTGATCAATTCTTTTCATTAACCTGAAAGTCTTTAGCACCTTAATATAATATTACATATATAGGACAGGATTTCTTTTCAAACCATATAAATACTAGGATCCATTAATACAGTGCTGAAGACTGTTACATGAGTCAGGGGAATTCCAATCCAAGTTAATTACTGCTGGAATTAGAGGAAAGAATATTTTACTCGAAGTTGTATAACAAGAATCTACAATTATCACATTTCAGGGCATTGCTCTATTCATTTGATGAAAAATGTCAATGAAGTTTAACAGAAGATGTTATGCATTTCCATGGGTAATGAAAATCGGCACATTCATGATTAGCTAACACAACATTTTCAGTGCGTTAATATGCAGTGCAGCAAAAATTTCTGTAGGCAGTAAATGTAGTCATCATTTTGATTTGCCCATATGATGATTATGCTCAATTCCTGATTGGGTACTTAATTTCACACTGAAAAGCAGTCATCTCCTCTTAGGAATCGGCTGTAGCCTACCAAAAAAAAAAAAAAAAAGGACCGACTGCTGCCTGAGGTCTATAGCTAGCTAGGGTAGTCAGATAGATACATATAAGAAAAAAAAAATCTGGAATCCCATAAAAATGCCAGCTGAAACTGTATTGCTCAATTAAAAGTAGATTTATTTTGTTATGTTCATTCGAAGTATTTTTGTCCAACCAATGTATATCTGAGACACTCATCACCTTGTTACATTTTTTCATTGTTCGATGATTACAATAGGCATCTTCAGAGTTTGTTGGATGCTGCATCATTCCATTCCTTGGCAACACTAGAGTTATTCTCACCTGGTGAGTTATATTCTGACCAGAATCTAGCTATATTAATTTGTGTGGCAAGCTATGTTTTACTTGCAGTGTCTGAGTAGCAACAAGTGGATGGACTATGGAAGCCTTAGAGAGTAAGTGAACGTAAGATTATTAAGATCAACACTGATTGATAGAATTATTTCATCTTTATAAACGTCTTTAACCTATTAAGTAGGATTTAAAATTAATCACAGAATCATCCAGTCGATTACAGACTAAAGTTTATCTGGTAGGCTTTCAGGATTGCAATCTTTACTTCTGTTCCTGCTTATTTAGGAGTTAGGGATTAGTCTTAATTGTACAATAAACTAGATACGGTAATGATAGTTTGAACAGTGTGAGTATCCTATATGGAAAAGGGCAGATAATAATCTGTACTTTTCTTCTACTCGTTAGCTGTTATAATGGGGCTGTGATTCTCTACAAGGAAAATACTCATTTATTTAAATGGCCAAGCAAATCAACAAGGTTGTGCTGAGTAGTTTAGGGCTGGTAATTTTGGTTTTGGGTGGTTTTCTTCCGCCACCACCACCACCCCCAACTTCTTTTCTTGAAAGTGTGCGTGTCATGCATGGGAAGGTATGAAGGAAAAACAGCTATTCAGCAGAGACACGTCCCACCCCTTTAATTAAGCTTTTCCTGGACTATGTAAAAACACTGGCAATGTGTAAATCCCATTTGTGGGATTTTTTATTTTAACAGATTCTTAAGTATTATATTAAGATACCTCAGTGATTAAATACATGTGAAAATAGTTGCACTAGTAAGTCACTGGATATTGAAAGGGTTGGATGGCACCGGCACAGAGCCAACTGGAAGATTTTATTTTCCATTTAATTCCTTTCACCTAGCAGGCTCCTTAAACACTAGTCAGAACCCAGTATGTGGCTAAGTTATTGCTCTAGTGTTCATCACACAAAAAGCACAGTCTTAGCATTTGTAAATTTTCTTCAGGGAGGTTTCTAATCTGGACAGCATTTGCGTTTGGGGATTACACCACAGTCTGTTCCCCACCACCTCCCCCTCTAACATGTAGCCCTTTCAACTTCTTCAAAGAAGTGGGGAAAAGTAGGTTCTTTTATTAATAGCAGAAAACAAACCGACTGCTCGACTTCCGTGGCAGAGCTCACATAATGCGGCAGGGTGGGAACTGTAACAAAGAATGCTTGAATGCACTAAACGTATAGTGAAACCCCATTTACATTCACTGATGGAGCTTAAAGTACAATAAGTGAGAAGTTTAAAGTAGAAATAAGCAGGGCCATGAAAAGACTTCAATGAAGGTAGATACTTCTTGAAAAGTTTAGCACAGGATTTAATTTCAAACTTAAGTCTTTCCTAGCAGAATTCACTTCTTCATAATACGTCCCTTTACTCAAAGCATCTCCATCAGATGAAGGTAAATCAGATGAAGAGAGTCTCTTCAGTGCATAAAGAAGTAGATTCTGTTTATCTGATTTATACACTGATTTTCATACAAGTGAGACAGTTAGCAGTGGAAAAGTCTTCATGGTTCATTGTCTGTTCCTCTGCACTCTGTCTCCTCTGCAAACTGCCTTTGATGTGAAAGAAATAACTTTCTGTGTCTAAAAATAAGCTTGATTGTGGGATCCTCTCATGATTTCTAGTTCTCTCTACTTCCAAAATTTATGCATACATGCTGGTATAGGTACGCTGGAGAATTGGACGAGTCAGTTGGATTTTTTCCTGCTAAAGGTTATTCTGTGAAATAGAATCACAATATTACTAGTGAGTAGCTGTCACCTCTCACTTTCTCTTCTCTTCCACCATGGTAATCATCTCTTTGCTTCAGCCCCTTCCACAGCCCCGCTGTAAGGCCCTACAAGATGCCAGCTTCGTTCTCCTAAATTTGAATTATCCCTGCTCCCCCTTTCTGCACTTGTCTCTTTGGTGGTTCTTCATCCTGAGCATGAAGGACATGTAAATCGGTCCTACCTGTAGCTTTTTACAGAGTTTGCATCCCTCCCTCGGCCATGTTCAGAACCACCAGTTGTCCGAGGTTATGTATTAGGTTGCTACTTGCAGTTTTCCAGACAAAGCTCTTCTTACTATTCATTTTCTTCCGAAGAATGGCAGGATAGCCCTGATCACTGCACAGTCAGAACAGAGGATCATTTGTGGAGCATCGAATTTAATAACTGTGATTTGGGGGAGGCAGGGGGTATGGTATAACTTTCTGCCGCTCTCTTCGGTGAAGGTAGCTTCTGCTAGTGATGTGCATGAAATATTTGCTACCAGCATATTAGTCGGATTCGCATTTCCAGAAGTTTTGACGCTCGGTCCTTACCCTCGAGGAGCCTAGCTCTGCCTCAGGCATACAGCAGGCAGCTTCGCTCCGTAGACCCTCGCAGCAGGCGCGTGGTGCCTGCTGTCCTGCGGGCAGCCGGCGCGAGCCTAAC
>NW_010534917.1:0-287 GCF_000687285.1 Phaethon lepturus | reverse complement strand
GGGGCACCGCCACCCCGCAGCACGCAGCCAAAGGGGATGAATGCCCAGCAATGTCCCCCCACCGCCAGACAGCCGAGGCAGCGGCGTGCCTGGGTGACAGATGCTGCCGAAGCCATCCCACAGGCTGCATTTAGTGCCCTCGGTGCCACCCGACGCTGAGATGGCTGCAGGGGGTACCAAAAAATTAGATTGGCAGGATGTGAAAGGAGTCAACTTTTTTGTTTAATGCCATCAATTTGTGATGGAGGAGACAGGTATTAGCTCGGGGACCGCCGCGGTCCCTGCTA
>NW_010534916.1:15166-29538 GCF_000687285.1 Phaethon lepturus | reverse complement strand
CCCCCGCTACCAAAACCTTGCCAGGCAAACCTGATACAGAACTGAAAAGCCACTCAAAATAAACAAACTGTTTTTTTTGGGTTGCAAGAGTTTGGGACCCATTTCTGACACTGAGGCCAGGTGGCACAGAAGAACCTATGTCTATACTTTTAAAATCTGTTACAGTAAAATACAGTGTCTGCACTTGAACCGCCTGTTGGGAGCAGTCCTTGGTCCATGCTACATCCCAGACTCTTGAGAATTTTTAAGGGAGTGATACGGAAGTCCCATGGCAGGGACTGTTCTATCAACTGAACAGTACAGACAATTAAATTCTGGTGCTGAGGTTCATTATTTGACATTTAATTTACAAGTATAGGAATAGGAAAGGAATGGCCTGGACCCAGCCTGGTGCTCTGCAACATGGATGCAGCCAGGCCACATCAGGAAGGCTCAGGCCTCTGGCCCCGTTCTGTTTAACGGTACAGAGGCAGCTTTCCAGCCCTACTGCTGCGTCATTCTGCGTACCTTTCAACTGACTTCAAATTAGAAGGCATACGCTTATCTACATTACTAACTCCCCATCCTAGATCTAAATTTTTTATATTCAGCCAAGAATCACAAGATATCCTGAATCCCCATGATTGACCCGGCTTTCTGCTTCAGAGTTGAAGAACTCTCCGTCATGTTCGTAAAGGTATTTCAACCCGTCATGACGTTACTTCACGGCACCCTTTTCTTGTTGATCTGTGCATGTTAACTGCCACGTGTCAGAAGTTTGCCTGGGGAGCAAGAGGATTCACACCAGTATCTTCCTGGTGGATCTACATCTATGTGGTAGGTAACTGTTATTGCTATCTTTATAAGTTTTTTTATATTTTATAGGTTGTAATTAGTATCACAGTCCAGTGTTTGTAACAACTCAGCTTCATGAAACTACATGTTCATTAATGTAATTGCTATACTGGGAGATACTCTACACAGCCCATTTCATACTGATGGGTTTCTTTTGATCTCATTTCGCATTAACAACCATTACTTTCTTTCCTCATCAGTTTTTCTAAATCTTTGAATTCCCTGATGCCCCAAATGTGTTAGTTATACTTGGTACTTTAGTGCTGGTTTGGAGATGTAAACTCCACCGGAAAAATTGATTTTGGGTGACATGGGTATTACGATTGCCAGCTAAAACAATTTGGTAAATATTTGTGCTATCCTGATGTTCAGTTATTCATGTTCTTAACTTTATAGATCCATCCTAGGTGGTCTGAGAGGAATTTGCTATCAGTCTTTGTTTCTGTGTGTGCTGTGGAGTGAGCTACAGATTATTTTTATAATAATATAATATTGTCTTATATTGTCTATTTGTATTATATACAGTATATTTATATTCTTATATTAATAATATATAAATATATTAATTTCTATGTCAATAATACAGATGTAAATAACATTATCTACATATTATATTTTGTAAGTATATAGTATTGCTATTTAGGATGAAGCATGAAGCTACAAAACAATGAGTTAGAAATTGATAGAACTTAAACACATAATAGCTTTTGTCAGCAAGCATTATATTTTCAAGCAATCTCGTCTGAGCTCTCCCTCAGATGTGTCAAGTTTGGGAAGAACATCTTCATGTACTGGTCAGAGGTCTTATTTTTCAAATCTATTCAATCTCTTGCTGGCATACCTGGAAACAGTTTGGCAAAATTTAAACTCTTAGGGAACTGCAGTGACTACTTATGTCTTCCATCCTTATCCAGTTGTAGTTGCTTGTGTGGTAATTAGATTGTATGTAATTCTATGTAATTCTAACAGATTTTTCACTTTGATATTAAAACCATCAAGCTTTCCACTCAAGAATAGCATTACCTACAGTTATAAAAATAGAATTTTTAAAAAAGATTTTAAAATGAAAAATCACATTTCTTCATCTGAAAATGAAAAAATAAACCATTTTTATTTTTTCAGGTATCTTTTTACATCTGAAAGCACTCATCAAATGTGAACAATGATTATTTGTCCTTGGAAAGTTTATTTTCAATCAAATGAACTATCCCTGTGTTTTTCTTTCAGTGATGATATTACTCTGCTCCATTTTTGAGCATCTGACCAGAAACCTGTTTCTGCTCTTTGTTGTATTGGCCACACCGGCATCCTACACCATGACTTGGGCTCTGAGGCATTATGGTGACACAATAACTGCAAACACAGCATTTGAATTCTTCGTCTCATTTGAGGGCAATGCTGGACATCAGGGTAAAAGAGCCTAAATATACCAGGACGCAATGCCTACCAGCAGGAACGCATCTTCTGTTGGAGAACAAGGCCACCAATCTGTCATCCCTGTCACTGCACTAGGGGCTGGCAAGCTATCTGCAGACCGACTTTCATCCATTCATGATCTTCTATAAATGTAAATTGTGTGCAGTTGTTTCTGATTTGGGACTGCATTACTGAAATGTGTTAACTGGGAGAGTGGCACACAGCAAATAATAAGCAATGATGAGCTTTTGGGTATAAACTTTATGAAATATGAATATTCACGCTAGTGTTTATGAAACACTCAGGAGCTGAGAGCATTTCCTCTGCTATCTAGAAGATGTGTAAATACTTCATACGCTTGTGAATGCTTTTACTTTTTCCTTGAGATCAGCTCCGTGTTCTGTATGCTGAACATAAAACCTCAAAAACACTTTTATAGTGAAAATATTTGTTTCCATTAATGAAAATCTCTCATGTGAGCTGCTATTTCCTGTTAAAAGCGGGATGCCTTTTATAACTTGAAGATGGTATTAGATTTTTAATTATATGTTGCTGAGTAATACTACTTAAATAGAACTTTAGAAAGAATTCTTCTGTAGAGAACAAGTGAAATTTAATGCATGGGTTCCATTTAATTACACATTTTCTGCTTTAATAGTTGAATTCCCTAATCAAATTTCATTTCCATAATCAAGCCATGTTTAGACTGTTGACATACTGTTACTTCATCAAACATTCACTGCAACCTTTGCTTTCCAAAATTCTCATTAATCTAAGATTAATTGAGAATATTTGCATAATGCCAAAAGACAGTGAAGTTTCTCATGAAGTGGTCTAATGAGTAAAGTCATTGAGTAAGACTCAACAGTTGAAACAGCACTGTTACTATAGGTTTTACAAAAAATGACAGAAAATATTGAAAGTGGGTAAGTGCAGTGAAAAATAAGTATTCTTGTTTGTCCTGTAAAAGCCTCATTTCTCTCTTTGTTATTAAAATACATTATGTGAAACATCCTTCCATAAAAGGTCTTGTCAAATGTATCAGCTAAAAATTACTTAAAGTTTTGAATTACCATCAGTGAAGATAAAAGTTTTTAACCATAATGTTTATTAAATGTCTCACAAGATTATTTTACAATTTTATCTAAAACAGTTTTGGATAAGGTAACAATTTGGGGCAGGAGTAAGGAGTTCTGCTGCTGTATCTTACTAGTAGAGCTAAGGTCCTGTCTACTGCTGTGTGCAGGTTAACTGTACCCGCATTTTCTCTTTCTGGATAATTGGAGTTGTGGGTTTGTACAAATTCCATGTCAAGTATGAAAAAAATATCTCTTCTACACAGAGAAGGGGAAAGGGAAAATGCAGATATGAGATACAGGAAGTATTTCCCACCACCCCACCCCCCTGTTTAAATTATCATGAAAGGACATGGAAATAAGTTTTGACTAGAAACAGGCAAACTGGTTTTCTGCATACCTGCCCTAAACTGGTATCATGTGTGTAAAAGACAGAGGAGGGAATGGTAGTCACCCCTGTAAAATGTTCTAAGATCATCAGAGGAGAAAGGAACATGGAAGATAAAGCTTTTTCAGAATTAAGAACCATCTGCATGCTGGATTATGGTTTTAATTCTCTTAGTTCCTTGAGCAGGCACTTGGCTGTTTCAGAAATCTCTTCCAATGCCTTGTGCAGTGCTGGGCCTGTGGGCTAACAGTGCTCATGGACCTAATTTTTGCATGGAAAAATTACCACTGAGCTCTTTTAAAACAAGTAATAAGCTAAGAGGTCAATTCATATCTGTAAAAAACTGAAAGTGTTCTTTATGAGATCACTGATTTGTTGGTGGCACCTAACATTTGCTGTTTCACTATCACTGGAGATTTTCACTATCAGTTTTTAGCCATGCAGTAAGAATTAATTTTGCTTCATATTAGGACAACAGAAGGAGAACAGGTATGTTTCTGAGTAGAAGTATGTTTGGCGGAGATAGATTGCAGAAAATATCACTGCCTGAAATATAAACCACCCATCTTGTGAACTGCTCTGGTAGGCTTTAAAGAAAAGAAGATACCATACTTAGGCCCCCGAAGTCTAACTTTCCATCCTTTCCTTCCTATTTTTTTTTTAAATCCCATTTCCAATTTTCCAAATATTCTACTCTCCATCCTTTCATTCTACATGAGGAAATTATTTGACCTGGGCTTCTGTGACTCTATCTTTTTATCTTTCTTTCACAGGCATTTCTAAAATTATAACATGCTCAGGAAGGATACTTGGCAAATAAATAATCGATACAACACACTATATATATATTTGCATACACACCCCCCTACGTATGTAACAAGTAGCAAGCATAAAACAATTAAACATTGTAAATTTTTTTTTTCCCTCACAGAAAAGGCATAAACAGCCTGTGGAATCCATTGCCACAGGATATTGTTGCAGAATCTATAAGTGTAGTTCAAAATGGAATAGGAAAATAAACTATAGAGACTGAGATTGTGTGGGACTGTTAAGCGTTAAGTGTTGAACGCAACTTTCATCTCAAAGCTCCTTAACATTTTTTAGACAGAGACCATATCTTGGGCCTCAGTTGCAGAGCATCTAACGTGTCATCAGTGCTTTGTGAGCATTATTTCTGGAAAAGAACATGGAAAACTAGTTGCATTCGAAGCTCTCACTGCTTCTACACAGAGAGTGATCCCTCTGAGCATGGCGGGGCTGGCAGCATACTTGTTCCGGGGATGTAATGTTGGCAGAAGTATTCTTTGAAGTGGTGTTGCCTTTGAGTGTGTGACGCTGTCATATGCCTGCTGAGAAATTTAGATAGATATGAAAGGTAGGGAACAAAAGTGTTTCTCTTAAGCCTGAACATAGATAAATGGCACTGTTATGTACATGGGAAGGCTATAAAATGTTCCTTTATAAAATCCATAGTAAGCCATGTTTTTCCCTCTATTTGAAAAAATCCCAAACAAAACAAATACCTGGTGAAACACGCACAACATTCCTAATGTTTTTGCTCATCATATTTATCTAATGGAAGCCAACTGCCTGCTGTCAAGGGGCAAAGGGGTGCCCAGGGCTCCCAGAGAGGACACGGTAAGCCAGCTTGTGGTGGGTTGACCCTGGCTGGACACCAGGTGCCCACCAAGACCACTCTGTAACTCCCCTCCTCAGCTGGACAGGGAAGGAAAATATAATGAAAAACTTGTGGGTCAAGATAAGGACAGGGAGAGATCACTCACCAGTTATTGCCGTGGGCAAAACAGACTTGACTTGGGGAAAAATTCTTCACTGACCTTGATGTCTTCAGAGTTGTTCCTCTGACATATTCTCACTCCTCTCTATGGCTGCAGTTGCATAGGGTTGGGTTTTTTTCCCCTCTTCTTAATTCTTTTATCTCAGAGGCACCACCACTGTTGCTGATTTGCTCGGCCTTGGCCAGCAGCAGATCCGTTTTGGAGCCAGCTGGCATTGGCTTTATCGGACATGGCAACTTCTCACACAAACCACCCCTGCAGCCCTCCCACTACCAAAACCTTGCCCCACAAACCCAATACACAGCTCCAAAGAAAAAAGACTGCACCATTCTTTTTGGTCAGCCATACTGACGACCACTTGTATGGTGGGATGTGTAGCTCGAGGCTATCTACACTAATAACATGTCAATTGTTTGTCTATAAAATTTGTTTTGATACTGTGGCTTTCCTCTTGCTGCTTTCTGTGAGTTTTCAGAAGACAAGACTGATGATGCAATGTATAATGTAAATCAGTGGCCTGACAGATGAGAGCTTCATGCATTTATATGTGATAAAGCACAGTATTTCTCCTTCAGCAGTTATTCAAAGAGAATCTGATTTCTCTTGCACTGGCAGAAGTCCTAGGCATCACTGCGTAATTGCAGCACTTTGATGCACTTTGGAATTTGAAAATCTCTGGTTCATGTAGCAGAGAGAAAGGACTGAAGTAGTACAGGGTGGGGGGATGAGAACAGAAAAGTAGCGAAGAACAGTGGCCCAGTGAGAAATTTTCATAAGCAATTAGCACAGGTAGGAGACTGGCTGATGCATGTCTTCCAAATTTTGACATGAAATGTCTACACAACTTTGTCTAGTACTTTCACCTGCATAACTAGTGCAAGAAAGAGCTTGCAGAGCTGTCATTCAACAAGGTGAACCTTGCTGACTCATTACAAACACCAACATCCTTCACCCTGTGCTTTGGACCTTAAACTTGTAGGTGGAAGGATACCTGGCTAATTCTTCACTACAAAATTAGTTTGTAAGCTAATAGCTGAGATAAACTGTCTTAAAAGTTAAGCTTTTTAAAGAAATCTATGTCAATTGTTGACTTATAATTTATATTAGTTTCACTGATGGCATCTAAAAAGTTTTATTTTACATTCCATATTAATTGAGGCTGAATTTATCTTATGCTTCAACTCACACAGGTATGCTGAGGAGAAATGCATGTATTTATTCCTATCCTAGTGTCACCTAGTGCCAAAGGTTGTGTTTTGTTTTACTGAGCCCCAAAAGAGTGAGCTAATGTTGTTAAGAACACCTCTCTACTCTGAAAGCAGATGCACAACCCTTTTTAGTGACAGCTTGTAGAAAAGGGTAATTGCACACCATTCCTTCATTTTGGCTTAACAGTAAAATAGGCATCACAAGATGTGCCACCTCAAGGTTACCTCAGCACCACTAGATTGGTCATAGAATCATAGCATTGTAGAGTCATAAAATCATAGAATAGTTTGGGTTGGAAGGGACCTTCAAAGGCCATCTAGTCCAACCCCCCTGCAGTGAGCAGGGACATCTTCAACTACATCACCAGTGCTGTCTGATAAGTGACACTTTTTTTTTTCACCTTTAGCTGCCCACTCCACATAAGCATCTCTGTGCAATAAACGTTTGGGTGTTCACTTCTGTCCCCACAGAACTGTCTTCCTTCTGCTTCCTTTATTTCCTGCTTGTCCCTAAAACAAACTGCAGAAACTATGCAAATCAAAAGGAAATAACACATATTTGATAACTTTTTGATATAACAAAGAAATTATAAATTTCCATAAGACCAGTGTTGTTGTTATTCGATGCAGAAATGTTGGAACTGAGCCAAAGTTAATAACAGCACAATGACAGCCAGTGTCACTTGATAAATGACAGCTTTTTCCCTCCCTATCTGTTGTTTGAGGACCTTCCTCTACAATAAGCATACACCTTCTAAGTCCCTCCCATCACTGGTATGGCAATAAAGTTTGTGACTCCGAATGTACTACAGCTTCTCCCTGCCAGCCCTCCCTCCGCCTGCTTTCCTGCACCTTTCCACATAGCTAAATTATTTAAGCCCAAGGTTCTTTTGCATGGTTCCTGCCAAGGGTAGCTGTTTGCTAAATTGAAAAGCTGGAGGAAAAGTTTTGAGATTAAAATAATTCCTGTGTTCTTGTGGCAGTGACTCAGGAGTGGTGCGGAGCTACCTTGTCTGACCTCTCCCATGACGGATTCATTAATCTCACTGAAGGTGCCAGAAGATCAGCTAACTGCTTTTCCTATTTGGCTGCCCCCAGATGGCATTTCTGAGGAAACAGTGAAGATTGAATGGAAGATATGACTTGAATTTCAACAGCCCAGTGCTTCTCCAGAGTATTTAGTCTAAGAAAAAGACAGAGGTTACCTCAGTCCATTTTGAAATTGTGCATGAAAAGCACCTGGAAGAAGATACAGACTCTTCCTTAACTGATTGAGGTGTGACCTTCAGCCACGTTACACGTGGCATTGTGCAGAGCTTTCATTAGCACTAAAGCACTTTTAAAAAAATCCACTTAGTTCTTCTGTAGTAGGTGAGAAAAAGATGCACAAAAATATTATTCAAGTCCTTCAAGGTTTAAGAGTCTGGATTATTTCTGTGACAACCTGATACAACTGCCTAAAGCCGATCTCTCAGAGAGCAGCTTTAGCCCAGCCTCCAGAGCAGCATGACTCCTGCTGCTTCCCATGATACACACCTGCCTCAAAATATTGCTTTATGGGTCTGAACACTCTGCTGGTTCATGTGCAGTGCTGGTATTTGTTTCACTTAGAAGCCTCTTTGGCACTTGGTCTCTAGTGTGTCAAAAATATGCGTCCATGGTCAAGCTAGAGAAATGGCCTGCGCCCAGCAGGTCCTGTACAGGTCCTGTACAGTTCATAGCGTTTTCTCTCATGAAAAGATTTTAAGATAGGGCCCTAAGTCTTTGTATTGGACTATAGGGAGTTTGGTTGCTTTTCAGCTCATGGATTTGGTTACTGCATTGCTTGAACCCCCAGTTTAAAACCAGGTAAGAGTGTGAGGATCACACCGTAATTAACTTTGGTTCTTCAGAGCAGTAAAGTAAATTGTACCTGACACAAACACACATGGAGAAGCACGGGACTCTGCAAGGAAGGAGGAGCTCTGCAGAGCTCCCTGCGTGGAGAAGCGTCAGTAAATATTTGCTTATGAAGCAATCCATACTATCATACTAAGAATTTTGTGGACACTGTGCTGACATCTATTCTGCTACCTAAAGAAGAATAAGGATCAGGGAATAAGTAGTAAGGGTTTGCGTTTTC
Source organism: Phaethon lepturus (assembly GCF_000687285.1). Classification (NCBI taxonomy): domain Eukaryota; kingdom Metazoa; phylum Chordata; class Aves; order Phaethontiformes; family Phaethontidae; genus Phaethon; species Phaethon lepturus. Next base: position 20,695 of record NW_010534916.1, on the reverse strand, counting down.
CCCATTACATTCATTTATTTAGCAATATGAACATGACTTGTGAGAGCCAGTCCATGCCCAAAGGCCAACAGACTGAATAGGTAAGACAAACACATGGTGGGGTCCGGGAAGAAGGGGGACAAGCTGAGTGAAAAGTGTGTCTGGAAATAGTCCCGTAGTGTCGCAGGTTTGATTCATTCTGTCTTTCCTTCTGGACATGTTTAATGAACAGCACAAACAAACAGAGAGATAACAGAAACGGAGTCTGGGGAGAGGGTCCAAATGGAGAGTGAAAGTATGCTGGGAGAGAAGCAGCAATGGCGTGTGTGGATCAACCATCTCACTGGTCTGATGAAGGGAAGCTTCAGAGGCAAAGGTGGAGGAGTAAAGATAAGAAGCTGAGGATACTACTCATTGCAGAGCTTTTTTTGGGGGGAGGGGGCTTTTTAATTTTGGCCTTTTTGTTTTTTTCCCATTTTCTTCCAAAATGCAGAAAAAGAAGTTGTTCTGTTCTCCTGGATGGCTGCCCTTAGACAGGGCAGTTTCCCAAGGGTTTCTTGGTCTAAGGAAGTGCCAAACAGCTAGGCTGAGCTTTACAGGACAGCTGGGCAAGAACAGAGATGGGTCTTTAAACTTCAGCTTCTATTTCCTGAGTAAACCTTTAACCATCAGGACAACCTTGTGTAGGGATTTAAGATCTCTGCCTTTCTTCTTCTGAGACTATTCTTCTTTATACTAACTGAGGTGGTGAGAGGAAGACAACCGAAGAATGTTCAAGGCATTTTGTTTTGTCTTCTAAGCACACAATTATGACACTTAATTACTGACTACACTATCAAAGCCAACGTGGGATCTTTTTGACTTATAATTTTACTATTCATTCCAGTCTCCCCATATCGAGGGCTGTCTGTATTATTTTACAATCTATATTGGGATAAATCATCTCTAAAAGTGCCCATTTTTCTTCATCAGCTCTAACAGGGGCTCTAGTGACTACATGAATCTCAGATTAATCCTCCCTCTCAGATGTTGGTTAATCCTTTAAGCCTATAGTCCCCCAAAAATTGGACTAAATGCTAACCAAACCTAACTTCTTTCACAGCCTCCAGCTTGCCTGGCACTTAGTTAACCTGCTCAGCCCGTGGGTATTGGATAAATTCCAGTACTTTCAGACTTCCTCTGAACCGACAAATGTGGGCTGAGACCCTTAGATTGTGTGTTAAAAAGTAAATGTTTCACCTGATTTCAGCTTTAAAGAAAACATATCTTGTCATCAGATGTGACATGTTGTGTGAAGCTATTGCTTCAGTAATATGAATCTATCAATCTTTTTAATTGGAACATGCTTTGTAAAGAGAGGTGATAACTTTCATTAGATGAAAAGATATAGCTGGAAGAAATGGACTGGCTGCAAATAAATAAGTTTGTCCTTCTTTTCCATGCATTGATATAAACTCCCCGCCATCTCTCTGCAAACATAGCTACTTTTATAGCCACTATATCTATTACCGTTCTTGCTTTGTAGGTTTCTTTTCAAAGTGGGTGCTGATTACTTTTGAGTTAGCAAACTTTATTCTAGATAGTCTTTCTCTCTGAGTTAAAATCTCCAAAAGGATTTGAATTATCTATACCCATATGGGTGGAAACCTGTTTTTTTTTCACTTGATTGACTATAGAGCTTTTCAAATCAACATAATTCTTCTTGCTGTAGGAAGCAAGAAGATATATATTAAGCCACCGTAAGGTATTAGTCTATACCATTGTAGTCATACTGATACAATTCATCATATATCTAGTTTTATACTGAAATGCATGACTCAGCTGTTATCCTGGAATTAGAAAAGTCACTTTTACTTTGGTTCCAGTATCCACATCACGATTTATGTCTTTAAACTGTTAGTGGTATAATTACACTTGTACCACCTTTCTGCTTAATTTCTCTGTATCGATAAAATTCTAGTCTGACCAGTACAAGTTACAATGTGAGGACAGTTAGAGCAGTATAAACGAATATCAGTAATTCTGATATCCAAGACTAATTTCCTTGACATTGTCATTAAGACATGCTATTTTATTTTAACTTGATCAAATCTGTAATATATTCACAGTGTAGTTTGTTTTCTGTTTGATAGTAATAAAACCAAAGTCTAGTTAAACCAGTATACTGATCTTTGAAATAAAATAATGTGCCTGTGCATGTGCGCACGTGTATTACAAAAGCAGACATAATTTCAAATATTTCAGGCAGTACAACATCTTGACAAGATCTGATGGATTTACTACTCCTCTTTAAAGGAGGTTATTCAACTTAAGCACTATCTTTTTCAATACGCTTTTAAGGTTGATCCTAATGGAAATAATAATACTGAATAGCTGGATAGCAATTCACATATTCAAAGCACTGTGCAAACATTAACTAATACAGTTACACAACATCTAAATAACTATAATACTGGCTGTCAAGGCAATGAAGAAGCAGACAAATGCAGAGCTCCGCACACGGTTCTGGAACGGCTTCTGCAACGAGGAGGGAGGGAGAGAGATCCCTCCCAACAGAGCGAGGTTCGGCGTGCCAGTCTGCTCCGGGTTTGCATTGTTCTGTTTCAGCCACCTGCGATGCTATGTTTAAAGTGTTAATTAGCAGGTAGCAGATGCTGGTCCTTTGCCAGTTCTGTGCTCAAGTGTTCTTTGTACTGTACATCAAAATATAATGATGCCAATTCCAAGTTTCCAGTGACTGGTTTCCTAGTGAACATCTGGGAATAGATCTGCGTACTGACATTTTCAGAAGTCTTTTTTTCTTTAATCTTCCTTACTTTTTTCTTCTGCCATTGGGATTTTTAAAAAGAAGCTGCTGACAAGAATGCAGAAAAAAATTGATTTTGTGTCTTGGGTGACAGCATTCTGTCATTGTGATCTTTATGTTTTAGCTGGTCTATGGCAGTAACAGCAGAATATGCTGAGGAATTTATTGGAGTACTTGAAAGATACAGTTGGAGACATTTAATTCTTTGCAGCCTTCTGTTAATTTCCTGGTTTAGAAATCAGTGCTGCTGAGGTCTGTTAAAACACAGCAGCAGAGTTTGCAAGGAAGCTCTCTGTTCTTCAGTGGCACCAGCCGTAAACACACTACCCCCAGTTACAAACATACTTTTTTATTCACTTTACCTTGAATGGATGAGAAAATAATCCATTTTCCTGCATCTGTGACTGTACCTGACTTCTTGTGGCCTTGTCTGATATACTGCAATAACAAACCAACCTGGAGCTGGTAAAAACAGTGAATGTTATTTCAGTTTTATTCTAAGCTGAGAAGAATGGGTCCAGACCTTTGACCTTCAAGTGCAAGGGAAAGCTTTTCTTTTCAGTGTTAATGTTCATACTTAACAATACAACTTCCTCCATTTACGTGTCATCTTCCAATGCAAACGTTCAAAAGTGGTGTATGAATGTGATTGTGCACACAGTGTGTGAACGGATCACTTCACACACGGTTGAAATAAAGCAGCAGTTGCTGGGAGATGTGCAAGCATTTAGTCGTGAATAGCATTCTTGCAGAGGGCATGTCGAATTGATACTCCTTTGCCTATGAAAAGTAGCATGTCTCTAAAGATCGTATGCATGGTAGTTCTGGTTTTATCATTTTTTTAAAAACAGATACCTGACAAGAGGCCAGCATTCCTAGTGCCTTGTGATGTATGATTAGTAACTATCTCTTAATAAAAATTGCTAGCAGCTGGCTGATTTCTATTGCTTCTCTCTGCAATGTTTTTCTTCTCATTGCAGAACTGAAGAGTTTATGCTTTTTATGCATTGTTGGAGTACCTATATGTATGCACTAACAGGAATGCAACAGGAAACACAGAATATTGTGCTTAAATTTTGTTTCTGAATATTGAATCATACATCTGGAGAGCAATTCTGTCAGACTCCAGTGATCTGTGGTGTTTTGTGAAGCCTTTCTGTGAAGGTGGCTTCCAAATTCTTTTTACCCTTTGATGACTTCACTGGGTTTGCAAAAAATTCAGCTTCTGTCTTGATGTATTGCAATACTGTCACCATCATTTGCATCTCCAAAGTCACATTTGTGCCCTCACAGAATATGTCTCTTGAAATCTGCAAAAATGAAGTATTTCTAGGTTTTTTGTTAAAAACCAGCAGATGTCGTAGTTTCTCCAAAAAGAGCAAGATTCGGCCCAATCCTTTGAAACTACAGCAACTCCTTTGCTATTTGTGTGCAGTATTTCACACAGCAATAATTCTGTGTTAGGTAAATTATCTTTGAGCAACATGCTCCAACCATCAGATCTTTTAGCTATTGTCACTTTTAGGTAGAACACATGAATATGAAAATATCCCCATTTTACTTGCTGAAACGTAGGGAAGATGTTGCTGTGATGCTAAACACCCAAGGACTGGGTGGCACTGTCTCAGGTTGATTACCGTATGGAGGCGTTTTCTGAATTGTATTGCCACTGTCCCTCCATTCAGTCATATGTTTGATGTCAGATCTCTTTTTCTTGCTGCTCTGATGTCTGTCCAAAATGGTGAAATGGATTCAAGTTAATGAGATGCTGCACTAAGGGAATTAAAATAAATACTTCTGTAATGAAAGCATACCTGATGGAATGTGCCTACTAGTTAAATCAACTAAAATTGGTCTTACTTAACTTTAGATACCTAAAAATTGGGTAGTTTGTCTGAAGAAGCTGTTGTGCCTTCCTCTGCAGTTGAGAGAGAAAAGTAAACATATCCAAGGGCCATTTCGTCTCTTCCTAAGATTAGTGCTGGAAAATTGTTCTCTGGAGATACATGTATGTCTTCATTCAGTGTAGAAGGAACATAAATGGCTACTGCAACTTTGACGATGAGTTTGAAGAAGACTGGAATCAGGTGATCTTAATAGGCACAATGAATCAAGCCCATTCTGCTTACTTTTTCTGTTGTTTAAAAACAACAGGACAGTTGTATGCTTCATCTCCATCAGCAGTAAATAGACAATATTCATCCCATTGCAATGATGCATATACTTGTGGCTCTTGTTGGAATAGTACCTAAGCTCCTGCAAATCATCACTGGCATTTTCCTTGTACTGCCTCTAGGTAGGGGAAGGTGATTAAGATTCCCGTTTTTCAGATACAGAATTGAAGTGTAGAAACTATTTGTGCAATCAACTGCATCATGACTGGTTCAGCAAGGATTAGTTCTGGGGTCTAAAGCACAAGACCCTGTAGCCTCAGGTAAAAGTAATCTCCTCCTTTGTGGGGGTTGGAGAAGGGAGGGAAAGCAAAAAGAAAGGTGAATAAACACGTGAATGGGAGTCGAGAGGTACCTGCCTTCGAACAGCCTGCCCGGGGAGGTTCTTGCACAGCAAGACGGTGGCACAGCTGGGATCGCAGTGTGGAACTGCTGAGCTCTCCTGGTGAAGAGCTCATCCAAAGTGAATCCTTATCTGTATGCATCTCTAGATTTGCACTAAAGGAAACAAAATAGCCCAGTGGAGATACAATTTAGCTTAAAAAAAAAATTAAGTGCTGATTTTTAGCTTTT
>NW_010534916.1:5851-15135 GCF_000687285.1 Phaethon lepturus | reverse complement strand
AAGAGTGAGGTGCTAAGATTTAGGCATGCAGACTGAGCTGGCTGTCTCAGCTCTCAGCTCTCAGCTCTCCCTATACTCAGCGAAGAACAAGGGCTAAACTGGAGTCTGTATTTGTACGGAATAAATTGTTATCTCCCTCCCTTACCTATGAAGACAACCTATATAAGTATCTTGACAGCTAATGTGAGATAAGATGAATGCCATGCAAAAAAAAGATGGGAAGTAATAGAAAAAAATAACATTTAAAGAAATCTAAATGTTGAAATAAGCATATGCATACAGCATATTTTTATACTCAGGATCAGAAAGAATCTGGCAATTTGAGCTTGTAGGGACCTAATGCAGATAAATGGTCAAAATACTAATGAAGATATGTGCTCTGTAATAAGCTGAAATGATGAAGGTACATGTTCTACAATAGACTGGAATAACGGAAGGGGTTTCCAGCCTGTGGGATGCCAGGAGATAAGGAGTTTAGAGCAGAGCTAAGCTGGGATGTCTTGTTCTCGGAGAGCACCATATGACAGCCTGGGATTTCTTCCCATTCACACTTCAGGCAGTCATAAAAAAGGAAGGTTGGAGGAGGGGACGAAACTGTGCTCACTCAAAAAAATCCTGGCACCTTTTCCAATCAATACTCAAAATACAAATGTCTGCCTTGGGAAAAAAAAAAAATAATTTCAGAACAGAAATTAACGGAATTTGTTGTGAAGTAAGTCAGGGAAACAGCTTGACCTCAGCCAGGAAAAGGCTCTGTGCACTGCATAGGCCTATCAAAACATGTGAGATATTAAATATAGCTCATCCTGACATTCAGAATTGCCTACTACTGATCTGCTTCTGGCTGAGAAATGATGGCACTGCTGGTGTAGCTGAGTCAAATGGTTACTGTTAGCTTGTTTCTTCTTGACAGAATCAGCTCATATTAAGCTCACAACACTTTCTGCAGGACTGAGGACGTTTTATAATTTTTTAAATTAGATTTCTGAGCTTGCTTATTTTGAATCTGTTAACAGTCCCTCTTGCTTTAGCAGTGGAGGAAGGCAGGCTTCTTAGATTTCTGTGTCTCTAAATTTTAGCCTCCGAATGAATGCCACTGGCTCAGTTCTGCAGATGTGGGAAGCAGAGCTGGGAAAAACTAAGCAGTTCAGTCAGCCAGCCTTGGACCTGGTGGATTGTGTATGGGCCCAGCACCTGGATATCTTTTCCAGCTTTGGTTTGTTGCTTGTCTGCTGATTTGTGTTGTTTGCGCCAGTCGATAAAGTGCATTTCTTCATCTGGAAGCTGGTGGTAAAAATGGGATAGCTTTGCAGCCTGGCTAGGACAGGGAAGAGGATGAGATGTGATGGAGTGGGATCTTCTCCCCCTTCTCCATCTCAGCAGCTGTGGCTATACATGATGGGGAGGACAGGGCTATGGGGTACAAGTGGTGGTGTGTGACAGGGAGTGGGAATTGCCATTGTACGGGAAAGTGGGGGCAAGCGGAGAGAGAAGACATGGAGCAGTGACACTTGCCTGACCCGCAGCAGCCTTGCACCTCCCTAGCTGTCACCTCGCACCCCACACCGCGGGAGCATGGGGTGTGGGGAAAACGAGGGAAACACAAAACCTGGCTTGCTGCCCTGGCCAGCTGCAGCTTTGCTTGCCTGCAGTTGGTCCTGGAGTCATGGGTAAGTGTCCTGAGCTTGATGCCTCCTGCCGAGGTCATATATTGCAGTTTGGGAAAAAGCAGGTTCTCAATATTGTTAAATAAAAGAATTTTAACTCTGTGAACGTCGCCCAAGACACTTAGGGTCTGGAGTCAGTAACAGAGAGATGCAGAAGAGCAGGGAAGCCCCATAGTGACTTCTACAATTCAGGCAAATTGTCCTCGTTCAAAGTCAGAGGGAAGATGTTTATATTTTTTTACCTGTCTGCCCCACAGAGAACCATGTTGCATAGACCATCTCAGCACTCAAAGCTAAGGGAAATATGTGATGACCTGGCAAAAGTCATGTTTCCATCATGGTTATGCTCTAGGAGTGCAGTCTTTGGGGTGCCTGGCCTGAGCATCCTCACAGCTGAGAGTGATGCTTCTCGTCCTTCCCTTTCCACTCCTCAGAGAAATTTTGGGTCAGTGCCACATTGCTTCCACTTCTGCAGCCTTTCCAGGGGTGCCTGACTGTCTCTTCTCTCATCTTCCACTGAAGCGGTTGTGATTAGCAGAGGTAGCTAGCAGGAAATACTGCGACAAGATGTGAAAAACCCTTACTAAGAAAGAATTAATCCCTGCTACCAACAGAAGGTATAGAAAGTTTGACCACATTACAACAAATCTGTTTTTAAATGTCATTGACGGAACCACATGTGTATGGGTGATATTTTCCTAGACTGCTGAAAAATGAGTCTGGTGTGCTCTTATTTGATATTAGCAGGTCTGCTTTTCAGATCACCTCCTACGTTGCTTCTTAAATAACATTGCTAGAAATCCTATTAGGAGCATGAGGTCTATTTGTATAGATTGTGATTTAAAATACTGTGGCCTTCAAAGAAATACTTCTCTCTTCAGCACTTCTAGACGGGTTGGACAATGTTTACTCTATTGTTTCATTCCTTAATCTTATTTTAATGCCAGGATTTTCAAAATAAGTTGTCTGGAGCTGGAGGCGTAGTCACATCAAATAAGTGACTCCTGAAGTACTACTCACCCCGTCTGAGGTACAGGCAGTTCTACCCCTGTGGCACCTGGCAGTGGCTATAAGAAGAAATGCAACTTATTGTCACTATCAGAGGGGTGAAAAGTTAAATAAAAAATTAGGCTGATTTATGATGGCTGCTCCTCAGAGAAAGCTTGGCAACAATGGAAGTAGTTCTTACAAGCATCGGTAAAACGTGTGATGTATTTCAGTGTTGTTTTTAAACACATTTCCTTTCTCTTCTTGAAAAGGAAATGTAATCATACTTGGGAGCTGTGGGGAGAAGGAATTTCCTAAAATTAATTTGGAGTCTCATTAAGAAGTGTATTCAAGGGCTGAAACCCACCTTTTCTGTTGGGCCGTTTGGTGTTTTTTGCTCTATTTTTAAAATAACACCAATACCCCCTCACACTTCTACCACCTTACAACAACCTTATACCTTAGATCCTTTAAGATAGAGCTCTATTGTCATGATCTGTTTTAAATCACTTTTTTCCCTTCTTAAACTCAAACCAGTGTACTGTACCAGGTTTGCCTGGCAAGGTTTTGGTAGCAGAGGGGCTGCAGGGGCGGCTTCTGTGAGAAGCTGCCAGAAGCTTCCCCCATGTTGTCCGACAGAGCCAATGCAGCCGGCTACAAGATGGCCCCACCGCTGGCCAAGGCCGAGCCCATCAGTGACGGGGTAGTGCCTCTGGGGAATGGAGTGAAGAAGGGGAAAAACCATCAGGCAGCAACTGCAGCCGGAGAGAGGAGTGAGAAGATGTGAGAGGAGCAGCCCTGCAGCCCCCAGCCCAGAGCAGGAGGGGCAGGAGGGCTCCAGGCGCCGGAGCAGAGGGTCCCCGGCAGCCCCCGGGGAAGCCCCCGGGGAGGCCGGCTGTGCCCCTGCGGCCATGGAGCTCCACGGGGGAGCAGATCTGCACCCGCCCCCGGGGAGGGCCCCACGCCGGAGCAGGGGGATACTTTCCTCCCCTGCCCAGCCGAGGAGGGCAGCGACAGAGTGGTTTTGGTCGGCATGTGGCGTCCCGTCAGGGACAACCCACCGCAGGTATTTTCAAGTGCACTTCATTCTGAAAATTATCTACTTGCTAATGAAAAGTGTTTTTCTCCTTTTTATTAAAGATGTCTTTCTTCCCATTCCCAAGCCTAGGCTGACAGAAACTGTTTTTGATCAAGGATATATCATAATATTTTGGGTTTAAAATTATTTTTTCTCCAGCTCTTTGTAATTTTTTGTATCACTGACTATTTTTGTCTGTCTCCACAATCCCTGATAAAGAGCTAGGTGAAATTTTTTTCTGAGAGAATCTTTTTGGTCAGAGAAATGTTGGTTTTATAAAGTCTGCTGTTCGTGGCAAAGCTTTTACTGAGACATCATTCAGACCTTGGATATATTTGACTTTCAGATCATAGAGAGAACAAGCACTCCACTGCAGATTATCAAGCAGACAAGTAAGGAGCTGAAATGTGTGGGACCCGAGTTCAAGTTAGTTCTCTGAATCAAGAAAAGTTACTAATTTTTTTCCTGTATATCAAATCATCTTGTTGACCAGAGACCCTCTGGCTAGTCTATTACACACAGATTTGTAATATGAAATAACTATAAATTTCTGTTACACTTATGATGGTCCAAGGTTATAAATAAGAGAAGGATTACAAGGAGAAGAAAAACCTTGTATTATAGCAGATGGCAAGTTTTAAGGCACATAAAACTTTCTTCAATTCTTTGCACTCCTAAAATGTGCTTGGTTTTTTCCAGCTGTAACATTTGGTTTAATAAAAGATATTATTTCTCTTGACAAAACTTCCCTCCTGGAAAAATTTGTCTCTTTCTAGTTTGCTACAGCAAAAAAAACAACAAAACAACAAACCCAAACCAAAACCAACATCTCAAACAACCACCTCTTTTGAAGCACCCTATCTTGTCTTTTGAAATTTGTGAAGACCTCCATTGAGATTTTCCTGTTCTCAGCAGGAGACAAGTTCAGAAACGTTCCAGTTTTCACTGTGCCTTTGGACTGATGGTGTTTCAGGTAGGTTTGAAAAGAGATGAAAGGAGTTCAGTCTTCTTTAAGGCTGTCAAAGCATACAATAAATCCGTCACACACTCAAGAGAATAGGTACACAGAATACTCAAAACAGAATTTTTAATCTCATTAGCATGTTCCCTCTGAAGGCAGTGGGTTCTACATGGTCAAAGTAATCTGAAGTTCCCATTTCTCACATTTCCAACCTGTTACACACTGCTCCAACTACCAGAGCTTTAAACAGAACCAGTTCCCGATGGAATACTTCTTCCGTATTCCTTCCTAGGGGAAAAAACACGTTCAGAGGTATGTTTCTAAAGGAGTTGTAAGTGATAAAACGTACCTTCAAGAATGATCTCCTCGTAGAGACGAATTTGAGGTCTGGGTACTCAGTGTGCCACATCCATACTTACTTCCTAGGGCAACCTGAACACCATTAATTTATAAGCAGATCCCTGCTAGAGGAAATGGAGCATCCAGATAATCAGTAGTAATTGAAGCCTATGTGATGTTGGCCACCAAAGAACATCAGCTTACATGCTCCTAGCCATGTCATCCTGGCATACACACCTTTTCCGCAGGCTTGTGTATCTGGTTGTGGCACATGTACCCCAGAATACTAACAGCAACGATCCAGACAGAAGCTGGTTGTGTGCAATCCTAGATGCAGCTGTACTGGGAGCTGAGAAGGAAGCATCTTGCCTTTTTGCTTCTGGGATTTTGCTCTTTCAGACAAATGGTTGGAAGAGAGATTGAGGGTTATTTTCCTACTGACCATAGTACGAGCTCGTTGCCTTGCATTTGCTAAGGTATTCTGGATAGCTTGGAGATAACTAGGTAACAGACCGTTCATAAATGCTGGTATAAGGAGTCCTCAGTCTAGCAACAAATTTTGCTGTTTCTCACTTTAAGTACAATTCAAGACATTCTACATTTTTGCCTGAGTGGGTATCAGCCCTTGTGTATTCCAGTAGCTTTGTAGCTCCGTGGTTTCTGTAAAAAATGTCATGTTCTGGATTTACATCATTCCCAGCACATTTGTCTACCAGTAGTGTCCATGCTCTTGACTTTTCTGGTCAGAGCAAAAAGCAGAAGCAGGTATGAGGGAGGCTGAAGAGGGAACCTACCCAATCTTTCTTTGTGGGCATGCTGCCATGTTTATTGGGATACACTATCCCGCTCCGATTGCATTATGGTTTTTATTGACACTGTACCCAAGGAGAGCTGCTACTGTCTCCATTTTTCTATCTGCAAGCTGCTCAAACTCAGCTCAGAAGATGACCAGTTTGCTTTAGTTTGAACTGCTCTGCCGTGTAAGCAGTTCTGAAAGCAAAGCATTCATGGGACTGCCTACCCTTCAGAGGGAGGAAAAAATAAACTATTAAATGGCTATTCAAGGAGTGCTGTACATCTTAGACAGCAAACAAGATGTAGGTCTGGAGAAAAAAATAGTGTAAATTTTGTGTTAGAGACTAAACAAAGTGTGTGCATGAAGGAGATGAATTACAATTTCACAAGCAATTGTAATCCTGGTGTTTCCACACATGTGAGCCTTTGATTTTGAAACCTTGGTTTCAAAATCAAGGTTTCATGTCATTGTTGTGAATACAGTTATAGACCTTCCAGCATTACCAGACACACAGAGCATTAGGATGAAGAAATAGAATTATGGAAATTGTAGTTGATAAAATGTGATGAATCCAAAGTTTGCTGATAACGAATAATGCTCATAGGGGAACTGCTCTCCATAGCTGATTAGTATATATTATACCACCTGGCAAGTCCAGATGGTTTTAAGCAATCATCTGTATCCTCCAAAAACTTTATGGACCTGAAAGCATTTAGAGCAGCATCCTGATTAGAGGAAAAGGAATGAGCCAGGTGCTCTAGATATCAGGAACAAACAATTGATGAGGTCTAGTAAAAGCTGTAATGTTCTTAGAATAGATCACAGGTTTCATTAGTAAGACCAACAGGAAGAAGGGATCCTCACAAACTTTAGATCTGCGAGTTAGATCTGCAAGGGGAGTTACGTTGCAACGTGCTAAGCACTACAGTGCTGTGTTTTCATCCGTCTTTTAACCTACTGGAAGCTGCATGAGAGGGTATGGTGCCTCAAACGGGAACCCACTAAAGTCAGCCGGATGAAGACAAAGATTTCTGAGCCTATCAAGCACTGGAGGAAAGTATGTATTGAATACATTTCTTTTATAAGGATTTAGATGCTCGCTGTGGAGACTGGGTCAGGCACGGCTCCTGCTTGCAGCTGCAAGAGAAAGTGGCTGTGGAACTTCCTCCCGGTGTCTAGCAATGAAAACATGTGATTTTGATCTTTTCCTGTCTTAGCAGATTGGAACCAGTATCGCCAGCAATCTGGACTACAGCCTTGTGCACCAAAGAGAGAAATTTTCTATCCTGTCTACTAAAACAGTGTCACTTTAATAGAGTACTTTGATATTTAATGAGCTAGAGAAGCATAAATGGAGAGGTGTCACATGGAAAACAAAGTTATTGTTTACTGATGCAGCAAATGTGTAATTTATATCACACAGATAGTTTCTCTCTTTAATGTGCATTTATGGTACCATCAAAGTGAAACAGTCTACTAGAGGGTTTTGGCAAATTCTGCAGGTGGGGTTTAACCCAGGGGTAACAGCAGTTGCCTAGAAAGTGGAAAGTTTCAAATGCCTTAAAACAGACTTGGATATTAAACACAATCCTTGCTTACCTAGGTAGGTTCCCTTACTGTTGAGCTACTAAAGAAGAGGAAAGTTATCCTCCTTTTTCTGCAGTTTGATTTTTTTTTTCCTTTTTTCCAGGATCTGACTTCAAAGCAGAGGGATGCTATAAGACTCCACTGCAGTCAGCTGGATTAGTTTCTGAAGACAAGGTAGACATCTGTGCCCAAACTGATGATAAATAAACAGAAAGACTTCTCAAATGTTGTTTAAACTTTCAAGTACTCTAAAATCACTGCACACCTCCTAGTCTTATATGGAAGTTTTCTGCATGCTTGTGTCCTCACCGAAGCATAAGTAGAGTTTCTGGCTCCAGAGTGGTTAGATACTTACCGAAGCCCCTTTGGAAAGCGAGGAGACACATCACTCCTTTGCAGCTGGATCCATTCAGCTTGCTCAGAAAGTGCCAAGCACCTATCAGCAAGAAAAAGACCCTCCAGAATTGAAGTCAGTTTGAAAAAATACAGACGCAACAGGAGGAAAGGATAGCGTCTTCTCCCCAAATCTTTTACAAATGGCATATTTGAACAGCTGCTTATGAGGTGAAAGGCTTGGAGATTATATAGCCCACCTCAGCTGCAGTCTACAAGGGGCTTATAAGAAAGATGGGGACAGACTTTTTACCAGGGCCTGTAGCCATAAGGCAAGGCGTCATGGTTTTAAACTAAAAGAGGGCAGATTTAGACTAGATCTAAGGAAGAAATTTTTCCCAATGAGGGTGAATGTCCCACTGGCACAGGTTACCCAGAGCGGTGGTAGATGCCCCATCCCTGGCACCATTCCAGGTCAGGTTGGACGGGGCTCTGAGCAACCTGCTCTAGTTGAAGATGTCCCTGCTCCTTGCAGGGGGGTTGGACTAGATGGCCTTTGAAGGTCCCTTCCAACCCAGACTATTCTATGATTTTAAGGGCAGCCTAGTGCATAATTGATATTTAGGGAGATGATGTGGCATTTTCTGCTAATTTGCATCCTCTGGTAGGAAAGAACATCTCATGTTTTCAATGTTTTCAGTGTATGATTTTTATTATGTAAGATGCATAGCAGCCTTGGGATATGAGCAACTTGCACAACATTTTAAAAAGCGGGTACCAAATCTTGCAAGGAACTGTCTAAAAAGAATTTACACAGGAAAAAAAATACAAATAATGACAACACTTCTGAAACTGCACATTGTGCACTTTAACTAGCATCTAATTTGACAAAAGGGTTATTTGTTGTGATTTTTTTGTTCCTTTTTAAATGCAAATTGGAAGAACTAGGATTTATTCTGATCTCTGCTTTGGATTCATAGAAATTAAGAATGAGCAGTTAATGTGACATTTTTATAGTTCTCCTTAGATTTTGAGAAAACCAAAATAATGTCTGAAAACAAGCTTTCTTTAATTGTCACTTTTTGTATTCTCTCTTGCGAAAGAAAATTTGTGTAACAATGTGTGCCTGGATAAAGCACACAGAGACGACGATAGGACTCTGCATGGTACAACAAGACATATAACTCCACACTGCAGCTTCTTAGAAAGTGACTCCTGAATGGACTAATTATTTCTCAGATTGTGGATTAGAACTCATTATTAGAAAATAAAACAAGAAAAAATGGTTAAGGAAGAAGTTAAGACGGGGAGGTGGGGTTAAGTATCTGTGTTTATAATGGTAATAAAGAAATAAATACGAAATCTTTGTACGGTTGCTGAAGTCTCTGAGTACCTAAAAATGCTCTTTGACTAAGGCAAGTTACAAGAGGAAAGAAACAATCTGAAAATCTATTAATGTGTAATGACCTTGAGAAGGCATATCTGCAGAGAAATTTGGGGGTTTACTCACCATGGATCTTCCTGTTGGGCTATATA
>NW_010534916.1:0-5832 GCF_000687285.1 Phaethon lepturus | reverse complement strand
TTCCTGCTGCTGTTAAAGACAAATATGTGATTAACTTCATTAAATTGTCAGGCATCATTCCCATTTCTACTTAACTACATACTTACGGAAACAGAATGAAGTTGGAAAGAGATCATAAAATGAAACTAACTGTTCTTTTTCTTCAATATGCACCAGGTCTGTACCTAGAGATCCCTGAGGGAATTCTGGTAGGTACCTCATCACTCTACTCTCATATCATTGAATGTAGTGCTTTACATGTTGTCTCACAGCCCTAGTGAAAACCCATCTTTTGGAGTTAGTGGTAATCCTTTATTTACAACAAATTTAACAAATTTAAAAATAAATGATTGAAAAAGAAAAAGGAATAGTTGACTAGGTGTATACAGTGCTGTTTGCAAAAAAGCACATTATAGAAAGTTAATGACTAGGAAAAATATTTCCTAGTAATATAAATAATA
Source organism: Phaethon lepturus (assembly GCF_000687285.1). Classification (NCBI taxonomy): domain Eukaryota; kingdom Metazoa; phylum Chordata; class Aves; order Phaethontiformes; family Phaethontidae; genus Phaethon; species Phaethon lepturus. The sequence continues at coordinate 5,392 of NW_010534916.1, read as the reverse complement.
AGTATGCAGTAATAAGTAATAAGAAGTATGTAATATGTGATAAATACGTTTGACTATTTATGTTTACATATAACAAGCCCTATGGACATAGCTTTTGAGGTTCTGTTTATTTGCATTTGGGAAATCTTTATAAATGATGCTTATGTTTTTTACTGCGGCAGCTAGCTGTCATTCTTATACTTCATGCCTATGCAAAATAGGCTGTTTTTCAAGCTTTGAATGACTGTAGGCAACCCTTTCAGAAACTCTAGGGCCAGATTTAAAGGACAAACAAATATATATCAATGTGCCTAAATTAAACTATTGCTTGCTTGTTTGTGAAACCTGGAAATAAAGGTAGCAATGTTTGGTGAAACTAAATTGACCAGCAGTAAATCCTGTTTAATCTTTTGTTTCAAAGATCAAAATATGCAATCGCCTTGAACTATAAAATGGCTTCAAGAGGTTTCCTTCAAATATATGGCTTGATGAAAATAAGAACTTTGGCCCCAGAAGGAATCAAAGCTCCCACAGACTTTACTGTGGCAGAACAGAGATGGGCAAGCACATTGTCCTGGCCAAGCAGAGTCAAAAATTTTGAGTCTTGTACTTTCAAGGACTTGACTCCTTGCATTGTCAGTTTTAGTTAGGGTGGGGAGGAAACAATGGGGAGGATTGTGGTGGTTTGGATTTTTTTGTTTGTTTTATTTTGTTCTTTAACAATAATATAAGCTATTTTATTTCCTCTCAATGAGACTGGACTGGTGGTAGAGTCCTTGTGTCTTTACCCCAACAGCTTTTAATCTAAAGGCAGAGTGAACACAACAGCAGCAATCTATATCAAACAAAATGCCTGAGAAAAACAAATAATTCATTGTGTTTTGATTGAATGTGAGTTACTTTCTAAGAGGCTCAGGGCCAGGTCATCATCTGGTATAAATCCATTTAGCATTAACTTCATTGGACTTGCACCAATTAATGACAGATGGAGGTCCAAGCTATTTGTACTTTTTCAGAGAGTACATTGCCTCTGGACAAGAGCTATTTCAGTTCTGTGCTGGTAGAGGGTCTTGAGTGGTTAAGTCAGACTGTGGCTGGACCTCTTTGTATAGTAGATATGCATTTGTTTTCAAGTGAGTGCTCAGAACCTCTGGCCTCAGTAGCAGTCAGATGGTGTAGTTCCTTCTGCTCCACAGAGGTCAGATCCAGATGGATATCACATAGCTGGAGTCAATCTAGCATGATTTCTGTCTGTCTTTCAGTAGTGTTGCTTGGATGGACACCCAGCCCTTATGGTAATGAATAAAACACTTTATCACTTTAAATTTCTCTTGAATTTATAGGTCTACTCCATTCAGATATTAATCTGAGTAGCACATCTGTTATCAATTGCCATTTTGTCCACTTCAGATCCTAAGAGAGAAAAGGCATATATATTATTGCTATTAGGCTGATGACCAGCACCTTAATAGCTTTTCCATAGTGTTTCAATGAAAATCAATATACTTGGTGTTGTATTAGCTTAATTTTGAAGAATCACATGAAAAGAATATTATCCTGGGTTAGCAAACATACTGTGTAAACAGCATTTACTATGGAGACATAATTGACTTAAAGGCAAAGCATATTAGCTAAGTGCTTGCAGCACAGATAATTCACAATAGGCTTATGGACTCTCCAGCTAATATTGTCCCCAATCATCACCTAAGGGAACTGTGTTCCCTTTTAAAACAAGGAACTATAGATTGACAGACCAATGACTATTAATTTTATACCAGAGAGTTGTAAATATTTTATTGCTGTTCTTTTTCTGGAGATTTGTGTGTAAGCAGACATTTAGGCAGAATTTATGCTGCTCCTGAGGGACAGCAAAGGGAAGGTCGTAATTTTGTGTTTCTATGGTTCTGGGCTGCTGTGGTGGCAGAAACATCTCTGGAGCTAGGCTACGAAGAACTGGCTTGTTACAGCCTTGAATTGCAGTGCAGTTCTTTGGCAGATACTGCAGTGTAGGCTGCTCACAAGAGACTGCTAACGCTTTTCTATGGGGAAACCTCCCCTAAATTGCTTTATGGCATTTAGAATATTTTTAAGTGGCAGGAGGGAAGATTCTGATCATTTAGCCTGATCTGCTTATCTTACAGGGCACTTTTAAAAAAGCTTTTGTTAAATTAATTTTCAAATAAAAGAACCTGGGCTATGGCAGATAAAACTTCAGTTTTGCAGTCAAAAGAGAATGCCTGAGAGAAAAGGTGTCTTCATCCACTTTAGATATGTCAACAGAGTAGGTCCACTCTTGGATAGCTTTTGCATGCTGAGAGGGAGAAAGTGGAACACACTAAACACTGTAGACAAGTCTTGTGGAATGAACAAGATGAAGGGACAATGAAACATGGCCAGTCACAAGCAACAGAATGCTTGAAGTTCTTATTTTTTAAATGTAATCGATAAAATAGGTCAGAGCCTCAGCTGGCATGAACAGAGGTTTGTGACGGGGCCAAATGGTGGTCAGGTGTGTTTTTCCTGCTGTTATACTCTTGAAAATATAAGCTTCTTTTCTAAGTACCTTATGACATGACCTTCTCTTGCTGAGGGTGTCGAAGAAGTTCTGAGTTTGGACTGTGTTGTTGTTTTGTTACTGTATCAACATGATACACGTTTTGTGCTTAGTCCATGTATACTGGTATCTATACCACTATATATTGGTCTCACTAATAAATAAAATGGACCAGGATCCAGTCTCAGGCCCTAACGACAAGTGGTATGGCATACCTTGGAGCTGCATGTCTGACTCCTCGTCCTGCTCTCCAGAACAGGATAAACACTTCTCTGCTCCCCACTGGGAACAGTCCCTGCCCTGTGCTATTCCTCAAACTATGTCCTGCACATCTCTGGGAAAGTGTTGGCTGGCATTGGCCAAAACTACCCCAAGGACAGGCTAACAGTTGAGGACTGTGAGTAGTCACAGAATATGCTCTGATTTGATTCAGTTCACTGGCACAATACAGGCACAATTTTGCTGTCTATCATCATGATACCAATTATAAATGAGACCTATGGTGTAGCATGAACTTTGGTAACCTCTGACACACGGGTGTTGCTCTGAAGAGGCACAGCAGGAGTCTTGCTGAACCAGTTATGCCGAAAATTGTCACGCAGCTCAGTAGATGCAGCCTGTTTCCCTGGCATGTGGTGCTACCAAATGGTGTGTTAACAACACATTTGTGCCAATGACCCAGAGTTAGTTAGCACCTGTGATTTCCCAAATGCCTGGGAACATCTATCATAAAATCACAGAATAGTTTGGGTTGGAACAGACTTTTAAAGGCCATCTAGTCCAACCGCCCTGCAGTGAGCAGGGACATCTTCAACTAGAGCAGGTTGCTCAGAGCCCCGTCCAACCTGACCTGGAATGGTTCCAGGGATGGGGCATCTACCACCTCTCTGGGCAACCTGGGCCAGTGGTTCACCACCCTCATTGGGAAAAATGTCTTCCTTAGATCTAGTCAAAATCTGCCCTCTTTCAGTTTAAAACCATTACCCCTTGTCCTATTGCTGCAGGCCCTGCTAAAAAGTCTGTCCCCATCTTTGTTATAGGCCCCTTCCAAAGTCCTGGCAGGCTGCAATAAGGTCTCCCCGGAGCCTCCTCTTCTCCAGGCTCAACAACCCCAGCTTGTCAAGGAAATGCTAAAGACTGAGACATATTTCCCAGTCAACAGTTTAGTCAAAATCGTGCACGGAGCCATGATGCACAGCACTTCTGTGAGGGTCGGTTCAGCCTCTGAACTGTTTGTTTATATGAGTGCCCGTGGTGCAGTGACCAGAGCATGTTTCACTCCTGGCGGAGTTTAATATGTAGGCTGTGCCTGGACATGGAGCAGGTGAATACGGAGTTCAACCTGGTGGCACACAGAGGCTGCTGTTTCACTAGGCACTGTGCAAAAGGACAGCAGGAGCCAATCCTTCCTATCAGGGATGTACAGCCCAAATAACCCCCACGAGAGAGAGAGATGTGGATGGAGGTAAAAGGGGTTTGCTAAAGACACACATCTGGTGGCACTTAGGTATGTAAAGGGAGTTTCTGGTGAAGGAAAATGGCATTTCTGGTGAGGAGACGATTTTTTATGGTTTCAAGTGTTCTTCAATATACACATCATGAATATTTATAATTATGTGGTTTTGTGATATAATAATGGTGTCATCATTATTTACAACCTTGGTAATAAGAACGAAGTTGCTTCACATTACCTTAGTGTGAACATGTGTGAAAGGTTGGGAGGAACTTTGAGGGTGCTAGTTTAAGAAGCTTAGTGAGCTGGCTGGGGGGCTGCACCTGAAGCACTGGGGCAGGGTTTGGCTAAGAAATGAGAATGAACTGTGTCCAGCATAGGCAGTGAAGGGATTGTAAGAAGGTGAAGAGGAGTAAAAAAACCCCAAACAAACTATTTGTAAAAAACGATCAAAGAGCTGTTTTATTCCTTAAAATGCAGTCTTTCCACTTTGTGCTGTAAAGTTAACCTAAGTCTTAAGTAGGGAAAAATGATGCCATGGCAAATTTTTCATGCAGTGAAGGTAAAACCAATGCTATCGTAATAGTTTCTTACAGGTTATTTCTCTGCAACTTTCTAATTTATTTAATACAACATTTTTTGAATGAAAACTGCCAACAACATAAAGAGGGAAAAAACCCCACAAACATGAGGCTGTTTAAAAAGCTATATATATTCACATGGAGAGAAAAAATACAAAGTTAAAGCCAAAAATTTCCACCAGTGACACTTGTACTCTGTTGTGTTAAAGTCATCCATATGTTTCAGCAAGGCCTTCTCCTACCCAGCAATTTAAAGTGCCTTCATCAAGAAAACAAACAAAAAAAACATCAGCCGTATAATTCATCATTCTGCTACGTTTTTGCCCATGGAACATAACCCTGCCTTAAAGCTTCCCCAGCTTAATAAGCAATTTGTCTTGTGGGTCTATTAACAGCTAAAATCTCCTTGTAGTGATATAAATCTTGATGCATCTAAATGAAGTAGAAAAGATCACAATACGGTGCCAGAGAACTGGAAAAAAACAATCAAAATAACGTTTGTAACATAATTTAAAATATAAAAATATTTCCCATGTACCGTAGCTGAGTTCACTGGATTTGGTAGCATCAAGCTAATTCTGTTGGTATCAGCTGCTAGGTTTAGGAGTGGTGAACAGCAGAGTGGCTTTCAGGTTGTATATACAGGTAACATCTAGAATCAGATCTTACATGGATGTTAAAGTCTGTTTCACGAAAAAAAAATTGAAGCTTTCTCCCCACACTGTGAACTAAATCCTACTTTCAACTTTTGTAGCAGGTGAAAACTCTTGGAGGGAAAAGTAAGTTGCTTTGCTATATCACACAGAATCACACAGAATCACTAGG
>NW_010534915.1:14344-57313 GCF_000687285.1 Phaethon lepturus | reverse complement strand
CTAAAAAATGACATGCTGCTCTTAGAGCTTGTGCTGCAGAGCCTATACTCCGTAGCCACAGGCTGTAACAACTCACAGCACAAGGGGATTGGCACAGCGTGGAATTTGCAGCACACATACTCAGATGAGTGAGTTATATCAGCGTTAGCTTTTTGCCTTGAGCGATGCTGTCTTTTGTGTACTTGCAGTCAAGTCCTACATATGTCAATGTCCTCTGCTTGGAATACAAAAATAACTCAAGGATGACTGGTGGCTCAGACCAAAAGTCTGTCTAACCTCATGTCCTGCCTCTGATAGTGGCCAGGAGCAACTGGGAGCTTGTGGACTTTCAGGATTGTGGGAACTGTTGAATTTCTGCTGGCCAGGTGCTTCTTCCTTTGGTGCAAGGAGAATCTTTCACTTTTGAGGGGTCTGACTTACTCCATGTATTTATTTTTGGCTCTGAGAGGAGGAGGGAAGTATACAAACCCAGGAGAGCAGAGCGTTGCTCTAGCATACAAAATCCATTTCAGCTTTCTAATGGGAGTACTTTCTTTAATCCCATGAATCTCATCTTCGCATATACAGCTTGCTCTGCATCACAGCCAGATGTCTTGGACTTCAAATTATTAAAAGAAATAAGTTATACTGGATATAAGTAAAAACAAAAACTATGACACAATCTCTTATACCCTGTGGGATAAAAATAGTGTGCCCCGCCTTCCCAAAGAAGCCCCCCTCTGACTCCACGCCTTTCTCAGCAGAAAGACCCTTGCCACAAACCATACTTTGATGGTGGGAAGGACCCTCTCATCCATCTGTTATGTAGGAGATTGCTGCTACTGCTGGTTTACTACTTTGAGGAGTGGTCCCTGACTGCTTTCACGCTGCTAGCACTCTGCAGCCATTGAATATACATCCTAAAGAGTGAGCAGTGTAGCAGCCTATTTATATTCACTTCACACATCCCAGTTTGGAGAGAATCTGATTTCCATGATTTCAGTTGACTTTGTGCCAAGAAGATGTGTTACTGTTGAATATTATACACATCAGTGCATCTGATACTTGGTAGGCTCTCTATACATATGGATTCATCTTGTTTAAATTTTTAACTTCTCAAGCATTGTGGGCATTATAAATAAGTATGCTTGGGCCAAAGTTGACTCTGTGGCTGAAATATAACAGTGGAGCTGTGGTGGCACAAATAAATCTAGCAAACTTTTGCTCTTGGAGTGTTTTAGAAGTCTCTGATTGAATTACAGCTTTTGTAATGGCCACCTGTCAAAATATTATTTTAAATACTAATGCAATCCAGAGTGGCACTGCAAGTGTGACAAGAATGATCACCATTGTGCTTGTTATGGTAAAACATAGTGCGTTACAGAGATGCCTCAGCCAGAATTGACCAACACAGCAATGTATTTTTACTCATCTTACTCAGGAGACTGCGGTTTGGGCTTTCTGGTCTCCATCCTTTGAAGTGACAATTCTTACTTGGTATCCATTACTTCAAGATTTTTTTGTTGCTTTTATTATAGAAGACCTGACTCTGGGACAATGGTTTTTGCCTGTTGCTTGTGGAATGCAGGAGCCCCAAGTATCTTCTCCCCTTCAGTGAACATGGGAGGATTCTTTGGGACTTGAAATTTTGTAAAGTTGATGGAAACAGCGGGCTTACTTTGGGGCTGGATGAGAGGACTTGTGTGGTTTCGTTTCAGGTCAGTGTTTTAGGCGAAGACGGCATTTCACATTGTGCTGGCAAGGATGAACATGTCCACAGACAAGTAGTATATTATGTATTACTCTTCCAGCTTATAAAATTCCTTTTTGCAGACTTCTTTATGCTGAGGTCTGTGTTCCTGTGTACTGGGATACAGGATGTGTGTACTTCTGTGTTGAATAATTGTGTAAACTACTCTTTATAAAAAGAATTTTGTCAGATTTTGATCTCCTGTATCAACTTTTGGACTTTTTCATGTGGGCCACTTTGGTTGAATGCTATATTGCACTAGAAATGAAGGTGGAATCCATTGTTTTAAAAAGAAAGCTGCATTAAAGTCTTGCTAGGAGAATGTGGCAAAAAGGCTACTGTGTTATTAAAAAAAAAAAAGGGGGCATTTTAGCATGAGTAGTGTGAAGTATCTGTATCCGGTGTGTTTTTGTTTCCTAGTTGTTGTAACCTCAATGGACTGTAATGAAAAATGTTGCCTGTTGTAAGATGCTGCCTGTTATGTATTCTTTCCGTCCTTCTAAGGTCGCTACTGTTAGCTATCAAAAAAGAAACATTTGTCTTATACTTGCCTCTTAATTCCCTGTGCACCCTCTTAACAGAGGTAATCTTGGGCTGTATCCTGAGAGAGCCTAGAGTAGCAGTGTCTCGACTTTGTTATCAATAGGTAAGTGCTTGCTGAACTTGCATTATTTTAAAGAATAGTTCATCTTGAAATGGGTCCTCATGTGGCATATGATCTTTTAGATTTGATTTTTTTTATATGGTCTCAAAACAAAATTCTTGGTTCTTTCCATCATCTCATATGCGGGCTTGTGATGCCAAAATCTTGGGTCTGTTTTGATTTATAGTATGTTGAATAGTAAAGTAATTCAACTTCTTTCTTGCAAGTGATGATTGTGGTAAAACTAGGAATGTATTAAAATACATACAAATTAATTTGATGTCTTTAAAAAGTATTTGCTGTCTTCAGCTTTTAAATTTTTTTTCAAGTCTTCATCTGTCCATTAACACTTGCTGGATTTTTTTTTTTTTTACTGTTGGCTTTTTCCATTTTCTTTTTTTCCTTCAGGGCTAGTAATAAAACCAAGTTAATGTCACAGTATAAGGTTTGGTTCTTATCCTGGTTTCATATCATGTAAGTAATCCATTCTGTTGATAAAAGTAACTACTGCTAGCCACAGCAAACTGCAGTATCATTTTTAAGCAGGTCAACTGTTGAAGTGAAAATCCCATGGCAAAGAGGATGTATGAGGCAATAAACTTCTCCCCATTTCATAAACATGGAGACCTGTAACCCATCTGTTTGTGCCTCGAGGAGACGTTTATTCATCTGTGGTGCAGCAGCTTCTTTGGGGATACTCATTCTATGACTAATAAAGGAAATAATTTGCGATGAATTTTTCAGGCTTACTTATTATTTGATTCTGACATAGGGAGGGAACAGCAGGCAGCACGACAAAAAGGCTTGAACTGCAGATGCCCTCTGAAAATCTGACTGCAGGATTGGAAAACTTCTTTGGGGGAGAGGGAGGGTAGCCTGGTGGAGCACTCGGCATCCCTCTTGGCTAAGAAACTCTCTTGGAATTTCAGATACATCTGGCAGTAACTGCTCCATTTGGGTTGGATTGTAAAGAAGTGGGCAATTTGTACAGAAAACAAACAGTAAAACTGCTGTGTGGAGTAATTTTTATTCCTAAATCATTTATATTTAGGTGTGTTATCTCTTTCTTTCAGTGTGGTTTTTTTCCCTTTTGAGAAGCAGCCAGCTGAAATACAGACTTTGAGCTTGAAAAGCTCAACTTTTTTTATTGCAGTTGCAAACTCCTTGTGCCTCAGCCATAAGTCTGCTGGGGTTTCATGTTCTCCAGTAAGAGCTGTGTAGAAATGTGCAGTTTAATAACTAAATGGGTCAGTGGGATTGGTCCTTGTGGCTTCATATCGGAATTTTCGGACTAAGATAAATTACACTGGGAGGAGATGAGTATTTTTTACAGTAGAAGACTGGAGCGGGGAGGTTGTCTGCCCAGCTACCAGAGGAGGGGGCTATGTGCATGGTCAGGGCCAGCTGCCTTTCTTGGGCTCCCATCTGTTTGGGAGGCAACCGGGGAATGAAAAAGCACTTTTAAAAATGTGTGCCGCCATCCTGGGCTTGTCACCAGGTTGTGGCACTGCTGTCCCGTTCCCAGACTGGCGAGGAAGTCAGAAATGCTGTAGCAGAAATCGGTAAACACAGCAAACGCGTGCTTCAGTGATGACGGAAGAGAAACCGTTCAAACCATGTGCTTATTGAGCACCACCATTAAATTTAATCTGTCAGAGGCTATTCTTGTGAGCAGTGTTTAATGCTATTTTAGCACTTAGGTTTGCAGACTTTCTTCTATACCTGCAGCTTCCTCGGGTGTCGAAATAGGGGATTTATAATTGTGTTAAAGTACCTGTGTTTGAGTGTCCTAGTTCATCTTAGCAATCTGACTTCTGAAGTCACCAGACGCAGTGGTAGCACTCGCTGTAACAGCTTCATAGCAGCTAAAGACTTCACAGCTTTCAAAAAATTTCTAAACGTGGAAGATATTTATAGAAATTGGTTTACTGATAGCAGAAATTAAGTCCCCTTTTGCAGCACTGGTGATTTCGGAGAGTAAGATCCCATTGTTAGTGGAAGCTTTGGCTGATGGTCCGCCAGATCCCCCTTTGTGGGTACCTGCCCTTTGCAGGTAGGGGTAAATGTGCTAGCGAGATTCAGTTATTCTGCGCTCCGGACAGGCTGTGAATAATGTAATTATACAATTGGATTTCCTGTGGATCATGCAAAGAGATAAATGGTGTACAAGTCACATCGTTATTGATTCACGCACCATTTGCCTCTTAGCTCAATCAGAGAAACACAATTACTTCTGTTACACTTCATTTAAAAGAATTGCAACTTTTCAGCAGTGCAAACAGCTATTGTGTCTGAATTGATATTCTTTCTGGGCCAAACCTTAATGTGGTGTTTTATGTTTTCCTGATTGCAACCAAACAAAACTTAAAGGGGTTATAAAGCTATATCTTTCCCATTACTGTTCTCCCTGTGCTGCCCTACAAAACTACAGAGCGTTTTCAAAACGCAAAGCGAAGCATACACACTTCCATCACTTATGATATACATTATTTTTATAGTTGTATAAATGATTATATTGAATGCAGTGTTTTGCTGATTACGGCTAAAGCTGGATTTTAGGCTCTGTGCAGACATTTGCAATTTCCATTTCTTTGAAACAACACAGTGAGCAGATAGTAATCTCTAGGTCCCAACACATTTGCATGAAAGTATAAGTTAGGGCTTCTCAAACTTTGTCGAGGCAGAAGAGTTCGATTAAAAATACTGGCTATCTCACATTTTAGTGAACTTAAATGGTAGCAAGTGTTTAAACAGAGAAAGCATAGATGAAGGCATGCGGTGGTACAGTTCTCTGTGTACATGCAAGGAGGAATGCTAATTTTATGGCCGTGGAAGCGCTGTAATTAGCGTGAGCATACAGCGTGTGTGCAGGGCTGCTGAGTGCTCTTGGCATTTGTCTTGCCCTGGTTTTGCTGGAGCTGACAAAATTTACATTGTTGCCTTAAACTGGAGAAAGAGGGATGCTAGTGAAGACTGCTGTTTCTCAAGTTGAATAAATAATTGTCTTCTCTGGAGTAATTTGTGATGTCTGAAGTACCATGGTATTTTGCGTAATAAGAATGTAATGATAATAGACTTGCTCTAAAGTCTGTGGGTTTTTTCCAATATGGTAAAGAAATCATCTAATTCAAAGGTTATTTGTACCCTATGTTGGGTGTGCCAAGTGTGTGTCTATGATGGCTTATCCTGAAGGAGCTGGTGTCGCTGGGGAAGCGTGCCCATCTCTTGGAGCAAGATGGGATTGAGCAGCAAGAGCCGCAAGTGCTCTGTCTTGCTGCTCTTTGCAATTCCCGGGTTTCTAAAAGGTTTCTGCACTGGGGATGGGGGGTTTAAGCTGCCTCTTTTGCACTGACTCCTTTTGGAAAGAGGAATTCCAGCTGCGCTGAAGAAAGGGAAAAAGCAGCACTTTGGGGCCAGCCAGCAGGAGCTCTTCCTCAGGCTCTGCCGCGACATTAACGGCGACTGACCTCAGAGCTATCTCTTGGTATTAATTCCCAACTTAATCCTTGAGGGAACGTGGGTCTGCAGATCATAATGCACTAGATTTTGAGAACAAGTTTTCCTCTCCAAATATGAGTCACACTTGGAAATACATTTTGTAATCGGAGAGAAGCAGTTTTGTTCAGAAACATCGTTCCTCTCAAATAGAAGACACCAGGGAGAGTTTGTTTTGTGCTACAGTAATTTCTCTGCTGTATTTCGTTCTGTTTCATTTATCCTCTTGAAAGAAGCTTTTAAAATGACTCATCATAGTAATAAGGATTATGCAAGCAGGAGTTTTCCCTTCTTTGTAGCTCAGCGAATGTGTCATCGTTAGTGGGGTTTCTCTGATACAAATGAGGAAGGAAACTGGTCTACAGCTGAGTGGCAATGGGGAGCACTTGTGCTGCTGGAGGAGCCAGAACCGGGTTTGGATCAGTGGGGCTTTTTGTCTCCTGAAGCTGTTTGGTCCTAGTGTCATTGAGAGGAAAAGGTAGTGGATACCTTGTTGGTTTTTTATTTATTTTATTTTAAATAGATGAAGCAGAATGCTAAAACAAACTTAGCAAATAGTTTCTGGTTTGGCCTGAATTCCTTGTCAATAAAATTAGATGTTAAAGCCAGGATATACAGAGGTGCTCTGCATTGGCAGAGGGCAGCGGGACTTTACCAGTGACTTTGAAAGAAGTGGAGCTGGGGTGAGGGCTAAGTGTCTGGCTCCATTTTGACCTACCTCGATGCCTTTTTTTTTTTAATTGTTTATGTCGAAGGGAAAAGCCATCTACCAAGCTGTTTTCTCAAAGCATTTCTGTTTGACAAGACAATATTTTATGAGAAGAAGACTCTGTAAAAGTCATGAAAGTTTTACAGTCTGCCAAACTTGCAGACTCATTTTTGGCTTTGTCATACCCTTGCTGATATTTTAAGACATTGAACACAGTTATAGGTCTGTATATCTTCATAGATTTGAAAAGAAGTTAAGTCCAGACTGAATCAACGCGAGCTGCTTCACCACAGCTCTGCTCCCTGCGCTTGTCCTGTCAGGTTAATCTTCTTCATCTGCTGTTTTCCTAGAGAGATACAAGTGACATCATTTATAAATCCAAACAGTTCCTGCTTTAGCTAGGGAGTCGCCAAAGGGGTATCTTGGAATACAGCGAATACATATAGTCCAGATATTTCTGGAGTATGCAGGAGATTTCACATAAATTAAGAAATCTCTAATTTGAGTTGTTCCGTTAAAATCCACAACATAAAATTCAGTTTTTGAACGAAATATACAGTTCTTACTAGTGAAAGGTTAGTAAATATTGTATGAGCCTGATCCCCACAGAAGGGGTACTGAGACTTACAGAAATAACTGTGCAGGGTATGTGTAAAACTAATGCAGCAGTGGAAGATGCAGGAAGGGTGGGTTAGTTTCTGCGGATGGCTTTAGGAGAGATGAGTGCAAGAAGACTGAAAACTTGTGGTTGTATTCTTTTGATTTTTTGGGTACTTACTCTGAAGGAGAGTGAAGCTTCCTGTAAACGCTGCCAAAAAAGAGTCATCCCAATATTTGGCTGTAAAGGAGATTTTAAACTGCTCTTGCGGTGGTGCCACTCCCTGTATTAGCTGTGAAGAAGGGCAAGTATGTGTCCTCGGAAGGATAAAGCTCACCTCTGCTCGTGTAAAGGAGCTTTCCAATGCTGCGTGCCAGTGTTGTGAACTAGTGATTCATGGTGCCAACAGAAACGTTGGAGAACCCGGGAGATGGTATCAGAGAGGCACTCTGTGTGCTCGCCAGCTGCCTGAGGGTTTGAGGCTTGGCAGAGCCAGGCATGTGACACACAGTCCCGGCCTTCTTGTCTTACCCATTCTAATAGCGCAACTTTTATATAGGTGGCAGTTTTGTTCTGTACTGGTGTTACCCCCACCTGCCTGTTGGGTCCCACTCTCCTCCCGGTGCTTGTGGGCAGCAGCTGGCTGGTACTTAGCACCGTGGTGTCTGTTCTCCTTTCTGACCCGTGCATGGCCATAATGACATGCCTGTTAGTGAACAGTAAGTGAAATGGCTGCAGACACTTCTGTCGAAGCGGCATCTGCTTTTTCTTCGGAGCTGTGAAATGCTGTCTTGCTCACAGTTACTTCTGTGAGCATGTTCTGCTTGCATGAGGCGTCATGACTATCCACAAACGTCATGCTTTCAGAGTATAACCAGGCCCTCATGCAAAACTGCAGATAGCACCCAGGGGAACCAAGCAGATGAGTGCACGAGCTTTTATGCTTTATTTCCAAGCTCTAGTGCATCTTAGTGAAGAGCTTTCCGTTTTTCTGGAGCATTGATGCTCCTGGTGACTGACAGCATTTTTGTTCTTGCGCCCATTTTGTTCCTTTATGTTTGTAACAGAGTCCTGTTCCTGTGTGTTTGAGGAACGCACGGAGGAGGCAGCAGGATGTGATGAACAGGAGATCACAGCCATGAGCTGGGAGCAGCCAGCCTGGCCTGCGAGCTGGCACCAGGAGCCTGCAAGGACTGAGCAGATGTAGTGCTGCTCTGCAGGTCACTTAGCTAATTGAAGCCAAGGATGGAAGCACAAACTCACCTCCAGGGGTGCGGTTGGTCAAGGGTTGCGTATACACCTTGTTTCTGTTTTGTCTTTGCTGATTGCTTTGCGTTTTTCCTGTTTAAAAAAACTAACCTGTTTTTTCATTCAAAATAAATCATGGTAGGGAGCTCACTGTAAGGAGATAGATTAGGGAAATCCATCTCAAAGCCTAGAACAAGTCAGGATCCTGCCACGCTATTTTTCTTCCTCTTGTATTTGCAGTGATAGCTCTTGGGATGCATTAATTTCAAAACAATCTCAACCTCCTGAGTAATCCTTTTATTGGCTCAGGGAGAGAATGATGATCTGTATGCAATTGGTAGCATAGTATTACAAACTCCAGTAATTGCACCCAAGTGTTATCTCAGAATGATGTAGAAAGGACGTGAAAGCACCAGGCTGGTGTAACATTGCAGCGTGGCTGGAAGCAGATGCTTAATTAGATATGTGTGCTCTGAGGGCTAAAAGTTGTGTAGAGCATTTTAAAAAATCCATTCTCTTGGTCATTCATGTTATGCAAAATTATGTATTCCATATCTTGAATAATTGATCAGGAAAAATCACTGCAAATGTTCTGTTTTAAAGCTGTAGAGAGAAGAGCATTTTATTTGTTGAGAGGCAGCAAAATATCTGTTAACATAATATCTGTTAACATGCAAAGCTAACAGCTAACATTGACTTGCCTTCCCATGGCGTTGGTGTTGGCAGAAAAGACTGATATCCCCCCCTGGACTAACTGTTAGTGATTTACCATTTAGATCCGTTCAGGATGATGGACTAGATGAGCTCTTTCGATCTCTTGCAGTCCCATCTGTGATTCTGTGATGCAATCTCAACCCCTAGAGGAGGGTGAGTATCTCAAAACTGCCTGAGCTATCAGTGGGGTCATGTTTCAGAGTGAAACCCATGATCTGAGTTATTCTGTGAAAGATAGCTGAGAGAACTTTCCTTGTATCTTACAAGCAGTGGGAATGAGGGATGCTGCTGGTCTTTAGGCTTGCACCGGAATTTTTTCCTTGGCAGCAAATGAGAATGCAAACCTTGTTCTGCCAAGAAATGGCCTTTAGCTGTTTATTGTTGTAGCTGGTTTTAATATTTGTATCCTGCAGGTAAGTGAGCCAGAATGAGTAAATAGCAGAAAAATATTTATTTTCTGCCTCTTGAGTTTATGCAAGTCCTTATTTGCTGAAATCAACACAAATTGACATAGGATAGATAGTTAATTTAAAACTGCTGTCCAGTCCAAAAACTATTTTCAGGTGGCCCACAAATAACACATTTGGTTTGTGTGCCCAGCAGCCTGGATTTTCTTCCAAAGCACGAGGCACTAGCCAGGCATGTGCACCGGGGTTGATGTTGTTTGTTTTGTTTGCCTGAGCAACTGAATTTGTTGCATTCAATACTTTTCATTGAAATGCAGGTAGGCACGGTACATTTGTATAATGTATATGTTACATAGATGCATGTCCAGCCCCAAAATGCAAATTAGATATTAGTGGTGGGTAGAAGAGTGTTTGAGGTTGAAATGGAGGTTTTGTTTAATCCCACGGGCACTTGGAGGCGAGTGCTGTGTGTCAGCAGAGTCTGCTGGGCTCAAAGGGCCAAACTACCACAAAAATCCTAGAGTGCTAAATTCAACCTCACAGTTTTCCTGCCAAGTCTGTGGGCCTGCCTAGGTCTTTTCTCCTCTCTCCTCTCTAGTGGAGGTTTTGCTGTTGTGAGCAGGTGGTGCTGTCCCGGAGATCTCTGTGCACCGATGGCCGTTGGCAGACACAGCTCGTGCTGCGTTTACCAAGCGTGCACGCCTCTGTGTTAAGCAGAAGGTATATGCAAATGTGTACATCACTTATGTGCCTTGTCTAAATTATGCAAAATTCCCAAAATAGGTGTTGAGCCTTGATTTACTATGTGTGCTTGGTATATACGCTGTATTTGGCGTCTTGGAACGGCTGCAGTATCTGTTTGGGGATTGCCTGTCTGGTTTAAGACTCCTTTGGACAGTCCCTGGTGTATTTTTGTGTGAGGAGGAGACAGGTCCTAAAGTGGCTGTTGTCTAGGAAATGCTGATGCTGTGGCTGTGCCAGCTCTATCTGGCTGGCATCAGTGCTGCCCTCTTCTTGGGGAGAGCTTGACAAAAGAGTCACTATCAATTCCAGTGCTTTACAGCTGCTGAATCTTGCTGTTGTAAGCTGTGTATCTGAAACACCAAGGGAGATGCAGCTCGCTTCTGTGCATGGGCTTTGGCAGCCCTTTTCCAGAGGCCTAATGCTGCTATGAGGGGCCAGCCTTCTCTCCTTGCCATGGGAGTCTCTAACTTGCAGTATTGCAGCTTCCAGCAAATTGTCACGGTACCAACATCTTGCATTTACGAGCCATGTCATGCGTGTGGTCGTAGCGTAAGGATTTTTTCATGGTTTCCCTGTGAAATGCTGTGAGCTAAAATGCAACGCAAGCTACTTGTACTCTTGAAACTAGAGGAGAAATTTGCTCGAGAGGTACTTGGTCAGAGTATAGCTTTGAAAAGATTTCCATTCTGCGTAGGTATTTGTTATGATGTCTACTCTTCAGTAACGAGGGTGATAACTTTCTTTGTGAATTGGAACAAAATTCCAATTCAAGAGAGAAAGGGTAAACTTTCTGATGGCTTATACCCAAAGTAAAGACCAGAAAACTTCCACTGATGTTCTTCCTTCTTTGATTCTAAGCATGCCAGTGATTATTTCTGTAATAATCGATAGTTTATGCAAAATTGCGATCCCCCGGTGGATGCTTATTTTAGTATCCTCCACCCTTCTTCCTGTTGGCCGTTGCCTTCAAAGGACAGACATAACAGGACACCTTTCTGGATCCAGTAGATGGTGGGGGGAGAACAGTGTCTTGATGAGCGTTGGTGGGTCTGATCGCTTCTAGACCGGCAAATATTTGGGAAACGGTGTGAATTTTTTTATGGTAAAAAGCTATATTTGGAGCTTTTGGGGTTCCTGAATGGTTCCAAGCTTCTGTTTTCTGTATAGGTTCCCGTAAAAGAGGCTTAATTAAAAACCAAGCAGCAATGACAGCTGTCATAGCAAGGTTTTCCTGTGTGCAGAAAGAAGATTTTTTTTTTTAACATACAACTCTTACAAGCCATAGAAGCCAATGGGAAGCACGTTCCTGGAAGCACATTTCTATGTATACGGAGAATCTCAGGACAACGTTAAAGTCTTTATAACATTGTATGAATACTAGGATCATTTGTGCTCGACACAGTGAATTATTGCCTTCTCAGCCCGGGGTGAAAAAGCCTATCTGAGGTAAAGGTAAATGTGCAATGAACTCTAAAAGCAGTATACAAGGTCCTGGGACTAGAAACTGAGAGGGCACTGGATGAAAAACAGCCGTACAGCAACCCCATCACTTGCAAGTGGAGATAAGCACCCGCCATGGGCGACTCGCGTCTGCAGCACGGCGAGGTTGCTGGCGGCAGCGCTCCGAGCGGCAGTGCCTGCAGGGCGGTGTTTTATGGTCTGCATCAAACAGGGGCTGTGTCCGTGTCTTCCAAACCTTGCCCCTGTTTTATACTTGTGAGGCGCTTCCAGGCTGCGCTGTGTCCGGGATGTGACTCTCTAAATGAATTTGGAAAATCCTGGGAGTACGAAGGGCTCTCCTGGCTGAAAGGAATTTCCAAGCAGATTCAGTTAAGTTGTTTAAAGCTGTGTATGGTTGTTGCATATACTTGGTTTCTTATAAATCCCTGCAGAAAACCTGATGTGTCACCAAATTAAGGTGTTGTCTAAGTGTGGACTACTACAAATGCATGAAAGCGTTTGATCACAGATTGTTCCTGCATATTAGATATTATATATTTGTATATATCCATATATGTTGACACACATACAGACACATATTTTAAAAAAATCTTATGTGCCTTACATCATTCATTTCTAACTCTGCACTTCAGTTGGAAATGCCTATGAGAGAATGTATTTGAATACTTACCTAACTTATTGATGCAGATTACCACACTGCTAAATCCAAATCAGTTCATGCATCCTTTTAAAAATTGTCATTATCTTAGTGTTGATTTTTACAAGCCTTCTAGTTTTATTGTTTTGAGGGAAAAAAACAAAAACAAAATTCCACAAAATTCCAAAGCAGCAAAAAACCACCAACTAACCAGAGCCTATTGGTAGAGGCCAAAAGCACCTTTGTGTGTCATTAGCTTTGTTTTCATTTACAGAAGGGAAAGATCAGGTTAATGTCGTTCAGAAATGGGTGAGTTTGCAGAAGTATGATAGATCTCTATGCAACAATGTGAGAAAATCCCAGTATACCATTGTGCTTTTAACAGTATCAGTCCTGCGATGTGCTCATTAAGGCTATGTGTTCCCTTACAGCTCGTTTGCGGGCGCCGGTGCAAAGTGCCTGGGCTCTAAAGTCTTGAGTTGACACTCAGTGCCAAGTTGAGGAGGGTGGAGAAGAAAAACCAGAGCCTGTGGTACTGACGGTAGGTGCGTGAAAATGGAAATTCAGCAGCAATGCATAAGCTTCCCGCGACCGCCAGAAATGTGTGCCAGGATTTTGTCTGTGGCGCAGGCTTTTCTTGGCTCGTGCTCCTTTCCCTGCTATGCCAGCAATGTGTGTTTAGCTCAGGCCAATGTTGGCAACTCCCTTCCAAGAAGAACATAGGATTTTTGTGGACCTCCTCTGAATTTTCTCTTAGTAAAAGCCTCCAAATGTGGAAAAAAAACAAATTGATTTTTCTGAGCAATCTCTGAATAAATAATGGCGGATTGGCATGTGGAGTTATAGGTTTGCCATCTGGTAGTACAGCCCCCGGCAAATTGTAGCACATTGTCGTTATGGCAAGTATATGCTTATTTGCTGAAATGGACTGTTATTTCATTGCTTTAGCACTGAGCAGAAGTGTGGAAAATGATGAGCAATTTACTGGAGAGTTTTTGATGCGAGTATCTCTTGTGAGGAGAAGAGGCCTAATGCAAGCAATGAGTTCTTTAAAACAAAATTAATGGGCCACCATATAAAAGTGTTTAAATTCTCTGCTGGTTTAAATTTATCTTACTAAACTTCCTTCTTTTTCATTCAGGTTATACACTCCTGGAAGATGTGCTTGTTTTTATTCCACAGGGACCAGTATAGGACATCCCATCGGTATGGCACGATGTACTGTTTGTAAGCTCTCTGAGGATGCTGCTTGAAGGTTTGTTTCTCCAGGAAATGAAACTAGTCACCACAGCTAAAATAATTGTATATGCTTTTTATTTTATTGAGTTAAAAAGTGACTTTTCAGTCCTAACTGACAGTTCCAGCTGAGAGCAGTTGGGGAGATGATGTGGCAGCTGTCTCTGCATCAGGGCTGACAATGTGAGGGAATTATTATGAATTAGGCGTATGGAGGGAGATGAGGATCCAGGTAAAAAAAACACAAGGGTGGGAGTGAAAGGAAGATGAGTAATGGATGCATCACTTGTTAGGGAGCATAAATGATGTGAGAGGTTGAGGAAACAACAGTGTAATATTTTAAAGGTTTGGTGAGAGGAGCCTTGGGAGCTGCAAATAGCATGTAAGCTATATTGATGACTCTGCTCTCTCCAAACAAAGCATTGGAAAATGTTTCTTGTTGGGTTGTTTGACAGTACTGGCAAGACCTAGTCTGCAGTACCTTAAGTGCATAGGTGTAGGTGGTGAGTTGAAGTCTGGAGAACTAATGCAAATTTACAGGACAAGTGACTGAATTAAATTTTAAATGTGATAGAAAGGAACTGGAGATGCTGCCCTGCTGAGAAGGACGTGGAGATACTGGTGGGTGAAAAGCTGGACATGAGCCGACAATGTGCGCTTGCAGCCCGGAAGGCCAACCGTGTCCTGGGCTGCACCCAAAGCCATGTGGCCAGCGGGGCGAGGGAGGGGGTTCTGCCCCTCTGCCCTGCTCTGGGGAGACCCCCCTGCAGTGCCACGTCCAGCTCTGGAGCCCTCGGCACAGGAGAGACATGGACCTGTTGGAGCGGGGCCAGAGGAGGCCCCAGCGATGCTCCGAGGGCTGGAACAGCTCTGCTGGGAGGACAGGCTGGGAGCGCTGGGGGGGCTCAGCCTGGAGCAGAGAAGGCTCCGGGGAGACCTTCCTGCAACTGCCAGGGCTTAAAGGGAGCTCCTAAGAAAGATGGGGACAGACTTTTTAGCAGGGCCTGTAGCGATAGGACAAAGGGTAATGGTTTTAAACTAATAAGAGGGGAGGCTTAGACTAGATATAAGGAAGAAATATTTCACAGTGAGGGTGGTGAACCACTGGCACAGGTTGTCCAGAGAGGTGGTCGATGCCCCATCCTTGGAAACATCCCAGGTCAGGTTGGATGGGGCTCTGAGCAACCTGCTCTAGTTGCAGATGTCCCTGCTCATTGCAGAGGGGTTGGACTGGATGACCTTTAAAGGTCCCTTCCAACCCAAACCATTCTATGATTCTAATAACAGGGAAGGAAACAGTCTGGGAAGGGTATTTTGGGTTTTTTTTTTGAAGTGGGATCTTGCTCCACAAAGCAACCATTACTGATTCATAAACTGGAATTTTCATTTTAGTCCCCACTCCCCCATGAAAAAAGACAAAGCAAAGACACTCTAATGAGCTCTCCAGTGGCATTGTTAACCTGATTCTTGTTGTGTTTTTTAGTGTGTGTTGGTTTGGTTTGGTTGTTTTTTTTCCCTTGACTGCTCAAGAAAGGTGTTGAGTTGCTGGCAGCCTGTTTACTGAAGTGGAGTTAACTTTGACATTACTACACCCTCAGGTCATCTGCAGCATATTCCTAACTGTCCAGCTGCTGCCTTGGACTATTAAATCTTAATACCTGTTGGGTATTTAGCTTCTCTGAGAAGTCTTTTAACAAGTATATCTGTTAATGAGAATTATCTGAGCTCTTGGCTGCTCTGCTGCTGCTAATTAATCTTGTATAGGATATCTCACCACTACCAGTACTAGTTAGTAAGCCTGAAGTGGAAACTTGACTGAAGCTTTTCATCAGCGTTTTTGTTTAGATGTCTAACATGACATTTACAAGAAAGAAGTGTAGTAATAAAAGATTGCTTAGCTTTTGCTGTAGATAGCATCTGATAAGACTATTTCTAACTTTCTGATGAACCACCCTGTATTTGGGACACTTTTTGCTACTAATATAAAAAATGCTTCCAAGTCTAAAGAAGTCAAAATCCCCTTTCTCATTAATACGTGTTTCCCCTTTGAAAAATATGGCTGCTATACTGAGGACAGAATGCTGCGTGCTCCTTAAAGAGACTTTCCTTTCAAAAGAGGCTTTATCCTTTCATCCACCAGTTTTACATAGTCTTAAAAAGGAAAGACTGAGTATGTCGCTTTGCGTGGTGGGCAGCAGAGACATGGGAAGGGTAAATGGCTCGTTCAGTGTCTAGCCAGATGTCTTGGGCAGCAACAATAGGAACCAAACTCCATATTTCTAGAGTCCAAGTGCATTTCCTTAAATTTTTCCCTTTTTTTGTCTTATCCTCCCTTTCAGATATAGCTTTGCTGTGGTTGTCATTTAGAGTTTAGGTGGCTTCTTTGCTCTGGTTAAACTGAAAGTGATGCTGAATGTCAGATGCGATTTATCCCAAGAGGGAAAATAGAGAGCCTTTCTAGCAAATCCAATTTTTCTTGAATGTGTCATTTCAGAGAATCCCCTGCAGTGAGCCAGTGTTTCATAACACACTATTGATTTATTGTTCAAATGCCACAAATCCTCCACAAGGAGGTCAAATGATAAAATTTATGGAGAATTTATGGCTTAGAATGAGGGAGAAGATAGATACATTTCTAAAAGCATTGACAGTTAAGTTATAGGATTTTTTTTTTTATTGAATGTGGAAAAGTGATATTTCATCAGGTACAGTTGGGTTTGTCCTGCACACTCATCTGTTGTTTTTCCAGTTAAAAATATGAGAATGTACTAAATGCCAACATATAATGTATTTGCTGTAATGTACTGTGGTATGCAGAGATGATTCTGGTCAGTGTGTAGTGTTTCATTTGTACAACAGCAACAAAACCAGTGGTAAGTTTGGGCTGAGAAATTATTTCTTTAGTAAGAAGGGTATTAAATTGTCCAGTGCTTACTCTTAGCCTTTTGAACTCTGTCATCGTCAATTAAGCTTTTGGACTCAGGCATTGTAAATATGCAAGGACAGACATGCTTTTGGCAGTCATTCTCATGGAGAGGTCATATGCATGAGCTGAGGTAAAAGGACTAGGTCATTAGATGGCAAATTCCACAGCAAGATGGTCAGACGGTAATACCCGATAACATCTGCCAACTTCAATTTCTGGGGGCTTATACAAGATACAGTTTAAAAAAAAAAAAAAATTGATCTCTCCAGTAATTAGGACACAAATGATAAAATACAGGTCAGTCAAGACCTTGCAAAAGGCTAAAATTGAAAGAGATAATTACTTGAACTCAATGGTACCACATGCACCTTTGAGATGCCTGCAGGTTGGGTATCTTCATGACTGCCCTGGAGAGCTTCCTTGGTTATCTCTGGTCACCAGGACGACAAAAATCTCCCGTTACCCCCAGGGATGTCTGCTCTCAAGCCAGTGTCTGCAGAGGCATAGTCCTTTGTCCCTTGAAGCAATATGATGAAGAGCTGGGTCCTTCCTAGTGTGCCCTGGGAGCAGAGGTTTAAAGGCTGCTTCCCTGAATTGATCAGTGGTGTGTTGTATCTGCTTACAGTTGGATTTATCACGAAGAATTAAGGATAAAGTAGTGTTTGCTTAAGGTGTAGTCTGTAGCCCTGGAAGGAGGCACACTGTTAAAAGAAAACCCAATAGTTGTTCTTTGGGTCTTTCAGCACCTCAGCTAGCTTTTACCTCTCCTTGACTCCAGTTTAACTGGAATCTTTCTCTTTTAACTTGAAATTAGTCCCTTGCTTTGCGTATGGAAGTTGCTGCCTTCTAGCCTTGCATCATGCCTTCTGCCTCCTCAAGAGAAAGGGAGGACACAAAATGAGCTATATCCCTTCTCCTGAGAAATGGTAAACCAAGGAGTCATAGCCAAATGCCCTGCCCAGTAATGCTGTGCAAGACCTCACCTCCTCCTTTCTTGACATGAAGACCTGGGACATGTTGTGCTGCTTTGCTCTATGACCTCTTTTCTTGTCCCCTTTTCTCCTACAGGTCTCATGTTTGCAATCAGTATTGCATATCTCAATACGTTCCCACCTCAAGGTTTCAGAAGACATACTTTAAAGCAGGATACATCATATTACGAGAAATAGAAAACGTGTGTTGTACTAAATATGCAACTTTTCTTGTGAGCATCACAGAATATCTTAATATGATGACATAGCTCAAAGAGTTTGAAAGGATGCTGGGATGTCTTCCCACCTTTCACATACATGCTTTTGGCTTTAAACAGTCTCTTTCTGGCAACCATACCACAAATAGATACCTTTACCGATGTCTACAGGGATTAGCATCGTTTCACTCTCCAAACCTTCAGAGGAATAGCTGGGTATCTGTTGTGTTTTAAAAGACTAAATAGAACCGTAGGCATTGCTGACAGAGGGCAGCAGCAATTTCATTCCACCAGTTAAGGTGGATTTCTTGATGCTGAGTCATGAGCACATCCAGTCTACTTCTTTTAAAGCGCTAATTGATTGTTGGTTATTTAAGTGTCTGACACCCTAGGTTAATTCACTCTTTCATGGAGTAATGGATTAACAAGCACAATCCAAATGAGTGTGATATTTCTTTTAATGAAAAAGGAGGAAGTGGGAAATAGAAGATGTAGGTTTCAGTTTCTGGCTTTATTTCTTGCCTTACTTCGTGGCTTTGCCTGCCTTTCAGGCAGGTTTTTAAGCACTCATCAGCTAAATTTAAAAAAAGCAAAACCTTTTGTGGCAGAGTTGTGTATCCAATGTCTTATCCAGTATTAAAATACCAGAAATCCCTTGTTTTACAACCAGAATGTAAAGCTGTACCCCCGACTGACCAAAGAGACTTAGCTGGTACTAAAACCAAACCTGTATTTCCTACTGTGCCTTCAGTGAAGGGTATTTTCTGTTGACAGAGATGGAAGATGGAAAACTCAGATGATAATTGGCAAATGGTCAGTTAAGGCAAGACAGACTTGGAGAACAAATCCTCTAAATGATGCAGGAAAATGCTCGTCTTGGCTGTTAGAATGCATCTGTCAGTTCTCCTTGGTGTTACTGGCATCCAGGAAGTGGGATTGGTTACCAAGGTCCCGTAACGGAGTTGACTGTCCTGTCTCTTCTCAAATTTGCCACCACAGTTCATTTGTTGTTATGTCTTCCCAGGATTACTTAAATTTTTTTTTTTTATCTCTGGCAGCTGGGTTCAGTGGCTGAAGCTGACCAGAGGGATAGGACTTCAAATCCTGGGGTTCCTTCACAGTACCTGTAGGAACTTACAGGAGAGGGGCTACTGCGTGAGCTCACTTGTCAGCACCTGAGGCTCGGGGCAGTGGAAGAAGGCTGCCTGGTTTCCTTGAGGTTGCTGCAGACTTCACTGCCTATCCTTCTGCTCGTACACAGTCAGTTTGGAAATGGGGATCATCAGAAAAAACTGTCTGTGGTTTTCAGTGCGCTGAAAAGCTTGTTTTTAACGTTTCAATCCACTTGTCGGGCAATATTCTGCTGCAGGCAGATGCGCAAATGGGAGATGTCACATGTGAGTATCTTTGCAGACCTCTGCAGTCGTGTTAAGGAGGTAGGAAAGAAAGATGAGAGAATCTGGTATCACAGCCTAGGGATTTGTCATTTGGAACCCCAAAATGTATTTGTTAGATGCAGAAGAGAACAGAGACTGGTCTGGGTTTATATAGCTTGGTTCTTCCAAACGCTTGTTTTAAATGACTTTTATTTAGCCTTTGTGTATATTGGCTTTGGCTTGTTACTGATTTGTTGCTGCAGCAATGATAGCTGTTTCCAAGGTCTGAAAGGTACCTTTACAGCAGTGTCTTGGCAATAACAGAAACGAGTCGTGGAAGAATGTTGACATGTTGCCTGTTGTTACCATTAGGGCAGCACTGTTGGGAGGAGGAGAAGGGCTATAGGAGGAAGAGGTCTAAGGTTATACGTGTTACTGCTGCTGTACCCCCAGTGACTTTTGCTGAAAAGCAGCAAGAGCAGACTGGGAGAGGAGCTAGTATTCAAGGTCCTGGTTGAGGTTAAAGGCTTATTTGCAGTCTTAAAGTCTGAATGTCCTCAGAGCCAAAGCATGGTAGCAGAAATTTGGATCACTAAGTGCATACATACAACCTTTTTTGGTGTTTTTTTCCTTAGTATTACCAGGGATCTTATACTTTTTCTCGCTCCGATGTAAACATTTACCTCCCTTAGTGCTATGGTATTTGGTTGGTTTTGCTTGGTTTTTGGTGTTGCTGATGCTTTCGAAGGACCCAAAGCAACTGTTGAAGACTTCCCCAGAGATCTGCTACTCGTATTGGAAATGGCAGAATCCCCGTCCTCGTGTGTCTCCGTGGTTAACCTGTAAGAGCGCATTAATGTTCAAACCCGGTGGTCTATGATAACTTTAAGATGGCTGTGTTTTCTTGCCCCTAAGGAGCAGCATATCTCCCAGCCCTGATATGAGATCTTTGGTGTTAAAGTTTTGTATTGTAAGGAACTGCAGAAAATTTCCTGGGAATATGAAGTTGTTTCTGAGTGAGGAAAAGCCAGTTTGGTTCATGAGTGGACCGAGCTGCTCTTTGTAATGAGTCCCACAGGCAAATGCTCAGACTGTGCTGGGAGAGTTTTTTCTGAGCTTGTGCACAGTACGAGTCACAGTTCAAATACGATAGTGCTGATGAGTCTTTCCTTTCATCTAAATAACCTGATGATTTTAGGGGTGGGAGGGATCCAGAGTAAGTAACTGCAGAGAGGTGCTGCTCACCCATCTTTGGAGAAGAAATTCCTAATAATATTTCAGTTGGTGAAAATAAAAGGAACGCATGTAAGTATTTATATCTGATACCAAAATAGGTAGATCAGCACTTTTTAATGAGATGCATTTAGCAAATTCACACAGCATTTTATGATGCAGAGATCAAAAATAACATGAAAAGAAAGGGAATTAGTGCTGCAGTATATTGCTTTTTTCCCCAGTGACAATAATGGGAAGTTCAGATTTGACTTAACCAATGAGTGAAGAGCAGAACAAGCCGAACTGTGATTAGTGGAGTGTCAGATGAAAAAACATAGCAGAATAAATAATTATCCATGTCAGAAGAAACTCTCTTCTACTGACATTTGCAGCAAATGCTCTGCTTTGGAAATAGGGCAACTTTATGCTGAGTAGCTCAGTACAGATCAGTTGAAATGATAATCTCCTCTTTGTGGAAATGCTGGCTGTAGGTAGCAAAAGGCTTAAGGGCTGCCACATGTGGACCCCCACTCCAGGGTACCGTGGTGCCCTCAGCTGGGCGAGTGCAGTGGGGTCTATAACTAGGAAAAATGGTTGGTCACGCGTCAGCTGTTCTGCCCGGCAAAGTTTTCAAGCTCGGCGACAGCAATATAGGCTGAATGCTGAGTTAATTGGTACCTTGTCTCTTTTTCTGTTCAAAGCAAGCAGAAAATAAATTTGTCTAACTTAATAATTAAAAGAAACAAAGCAAGTTAATTACCTGTTTCTGGCACTGGAGAGAGATGTGTCACTGATACTGAACACTCTGTGTGTAAATCTACATGATATAAAAGAGTAACTTCCTCAAGGGGAAGCAGAAAACTTCTTTTAATATTTTTTTGAAAGAAGGACTATTATAGATTTCTATGCCTCCCGCTATCTTAATAATATTTTAATAACATTTTGTTAAAAAAATCCTGGATTAGGAAGCACTTTTTAGAAATTTGACCCCCTAGAAAAGGATACATATGTCAGGGTTTTTTGGCTAAAAATTTTCTAGGTTTATAGCACTGACAATTTCAAAGTGTGTCTTAGTATAAGCTTACAAATATAAAATATGTTGAATATGCATGTGGCTGAATATGGAGAGATTTCAGGAGTGTTATAAGACTGTAGCAAATTCACTGGTAAGATGTATAGACAGCTAAGCTCCTCCAGCAAAAGATGGGCAGTTAAGTAATAAATATAAAAATGCTTCATGCCAGTGCAATTGATCCAGATAAGAAAAAACAAATCATAGTGAAAGGCTCTTTCACTATGGTATGTATTGTAGCATATCTCTACTTCAAAATAATGTTTTGTCTCTCAGCTTAGCCAATATGTTGTTACACGTGAGATTCGGCATGCTTGGATTGTACCTGGGATGATTCAAAAGCAAACAAGGTGTGGTGCTGTAGGTAATGAAGTAAATAAGTTGGAAGTAAACTAAGGGCCACCTCAGTCATATCTTCGAAGAAGATTAATTTCCTAATGAATTTCCCATGACAGGGGACACCGCAATGCAAGACAGTGAAAAAGATGTGGAAAATACTGGCAAATGAACAAATATTTTTTTTTGGCTATTGAACATTAGGGAACCCGAAAGGTCATTTTTGCTCTCAGACTAGAGGCTGGGTTGAATCTTGGTATTTTCTGCTTTGTGTTGGGGTAGGAGAGGGGAATGCTGCTTGGTCTTTTTTGCATAGTTTAAATCCTTCTGTATGATTGAAAATTAACCTCTGCTTATGATCTGGAAGCCATGGCAAAGTGGCTGAAGTTAAAATCAGCACTAAGCACAGGATATCTTTGGTCAGCTGAGCTCCCTTCTGTTGGTGTATTTTGGACCTACCGGAGCTGTTGAAGAAGACTTGGCCACTTGGGCGGCAGTGGGCATCCAGCGCACTCCTGTTTCGTTTCAACTGGAGCAGGGCACATCTTGCATGCAACTGCTGCCTGCAGTGCTGCTAAGGACTCAAGCTGCTGGCCCTGCAGGTGTGTTTCATGTCCAGCTGATGGGTAGATCTGTCATGTTTTGTGTCTTGATGGCAGGATTGCAGCCAAGGATTTTACTGAATGCGCCAGCCAGAGTTTTGCTTGCGCAGAAGGGCACCTTAGTCGTGCTTTCCTCCTGCCCTTGTACCCTGCTGAAGCTGAGGGCAAGGTGGCTTTTCTCTGTGAAATGCTAGGACCTGGTGGCTCTAAAGGGTGTCGGTGGTGTGAAAGGCAGGGGACTCTGTTTCCAAAATGGTGTAAATAGGACAATATTCTCTTGAATACTTGCTTCTTCCCCTACCTGTGGGAAGGTTTGCTGTTCCCTGTGGCTAAACATTTTTACCTATACCTGGCCATTTAATGCAAAAATTCTGTATACTGCAGTCATTATAAATATATTCTATTCTTATTTCTGCAAGGATTTTACATACAAAAGTGTGCAGAGACTGTATATAAATCAGCATGGTATGTGTATTGTATGATATATAGTCATATCTTATATTTTTCTAAGAGCTGTTGAAAATGAGATGCATCCCAAAATCTGCCTTTTTATATCATATTTGGACCAGAGGAAATTTTAATCCAAGGAATGGGAAATGGAGATAGGCAGAAGATTAGATCCTAAGTAAAAGTTCGGATATTTCAATGAGAATGAACTTAAAGAAGGGAGATCACAGTGCCAATAGTACTGAATTCTGGTGGTGCCTTGCTGCATCACCCTCTTACGAAGCTCCCACCCCCTGAAGCCTCAAATTCCTTGGTTGGGTAAGAAAGCCAATGTTCAAGAGTATCTGATAAAGGGTGACTGGCATCTTTTTGCTTACGCTCTGGGCCTCTAATTGGTGGAGTTTTGATGCAGGGGAGTTTGGAGAGTGTTCAATCTCTGTTTTCTCTGTTTAGTGAAATGTGCTTCTCTGATGTTTAGTTGACCTTCCTTCTTGGAGTACCTGCCAGCCAAAAACATAGCCTTTTTGCCACTGAGTAGCTACTACCTCCCTCTGTTACTTCCAAAGGCAATGCCGTGGATAAAATACGCTTTTAATCATCATTAAAGTGCCTGACTACTATATGTTATTCAGAGGTTTTATTGTGAAGTGCTAAGGGCGGATGTTTATAATCCACGTACTCTGGAGCATTATACATGGACGTATTGTCCAGAAGGGAGTTTAATTTCTCCATAGGTCTGTGAGTGAAAATTTCCTTGGGTGATGGGGAGCTCCTTTGTAGGAAGGGCTGTGCTGCAGCTCAGCGTTGCTCCTGCGCTCACCCACCTCCCTGTTGTAGGTGCTGGAGAGCTCTGTTAGGACCGGAAAGTGGGCTAGGCATGGGGAGTGGGGGCATCCAGAGGTTTTCCATACAGCCAGGTTTCCTACAGTGGTGTTTAATTTATTCCTGGCTGGAATGGAGGCAAACATGGAGCTAAAGGAGGTTTATGTGGTCCCCGGCTCTCCTTTTCCCTTGTTTTGAATCTGCCTCTAAGCTTAACACTGGCATTCCCTGCCTTTGCTTCTGGGAGTGGTGTGAGGGATGTTTAAAGATTTTAGTTTTTCCCTAAAATTGTGAATGAAAAAAGAAAACTAGTTGGAATAATAACTGCAAGAGGAGGAATAATTGATTAATTCTGGATGCCAGCTGTTACTCATTTTGTCATGGGGAAAGAAGCCCAGCTTATGCTCTGTTTGTAAAATGATTTAATTGCTCTCTATATTTAAAGATGAACCCACTAATGTCTTCAACTGACTACAGTGCAAGCAAAGTAAGTTTATACTCTAGGCTTGACGAGAGGGGCCATAAATCAACCTGTTTCAGTGTCCTGCTTTGTGTTGAAAAGAATCCAAACACAACCCATATCTAGTCAAGAAAAAAAAAAAATTAAACCTTGTTGAAAATTACAGTTTTAAACACTCCCCTTTTGTGTCCATGAATCATAAGTTAGGTTCTTAGAAATGCTGGGAGTTTACCTGGAAAGAGCATGGTATATGTGGTCTGCTTCTTACACTCCCTCTCCATGGCACTTCACCTGCCGTGAGCAATGGGATGCTGAGTCGCTGGAGTATTTCTTACATCCTTAAACCAGTCTGTGAAGTTCTGAGACTCAAATGGTGGCCACGGCAGCGACTTCAGTACTATTCAATGGAAGGTTGTGCACATGAGAAAGGAACTTCTGAAAAGCTTAGATAATCTGAAATTAGCTACAGCAATATCTGGAGGATCTCAAATCTAATTTTTGGAATGTATTCAGTGTACCATGAAGCAGAATGGAAGCCAGCCACTTGAATGCACGACTGAGCCAGTTGTAGGATATGTGAAAGAGTGGAAGCATAAGGATTTGGATGATGCAGCAGGACGTAAGCCCAGAAGAAGAGATGAACTCTGTTGATCTTGACGTGGCTAGAGGTACTAGGCACGTTTGGCTTGCTGGGGAATTGCTAAGCACAAAAACAGTAGGACAAATCCTGCCTCAAGTACCAGGGGAAGTGATTTTTTTTATTTTTTTGTTGGTAACTATAAAGACAAAAGCCTAGGATAAATAAGCAGAAGTCTGCACAGATACCTAGATTGAGTTTGATTAATATCAGGTCAGGAAGAGCATTACCACCCCAAAAGCTGTGGAATTTCCCAGTGGAGTTTAAAACTCTCCTTGCATCAGAAGAACAAGAACTTCCACTAGTGAGAAAGTAAGTAGTTGATCCCTACATAGAGTTTGGGGTTTACTTTGATGGACGAGGGAGAAGGCATCTATTTGGGCGAGGGATGCTACTGGATCGTTTTAAAAGGTCGTAAATATCAATGTGCTCTCCTAAGTCAAGGTGGGTACCACAAAGAGAAAAAGGGCTTAAACTGCAGTGAGGGAAGTTCTGGCTAGCTATTTGCAAAATTTTTTTTGGCTGTATGGAAAACTAGGCAGTAGAATAGACTGACATGGAAAACAGTAGCATATCCATCACTCTGTGGAGTTTTTCGAGGATAAACTAGCTTAACATCTTTCATGGACAACAAGTACTATCAATCCTGTATTGCTAGGGGGTTGTGGTAGACTTGGTGATCATCTGTGATTCTTTCCAGGCCTGTGTTTGTACAATCCTGGCTTAAAAATCCTTAGTCCTTCTAATCTGAAAACAAGCTTAAAGTGGAGAGATCTAACTACTCTCAAATGGTTGGTAAAAGGTATATGTCTGATGCAAAGTTGGGTTCGCATACTTTACTGATGTGTAGACTGATGAGATCTTGGACTTCATCTAGGAAACGGGTTTTCGTATCTTACAGGAAAACCGTAGTGTGACCACAATTTTGACTTGCATAATCCTAGGTGCATAACTTTATTATTATATATATAAGTACTAGTCTTTGAGAATATCTGTGTTTCTGTGAAGTTCCTCAGTAAATAATTGAAATCAGAATATGAGAAATGTGTTTCTGTGATGAACCTAGCTAACTGTAATTAGCAGCAGATTCACTCTTGGAGACTGATGGCCTGTCAAAGGCAGGCCCTTCACACCTGGGAACTTGCATTTTGTTGAGAGACGTGAGAAACCTTTTAAGTGCATTCTGCACCTTCGGATATGTATTTCTGTTTTCTTGCTTTCTTTAATTCTGTGAAAAAAATCTAACAAAACCTCTTCAGTTTTCCCTATAATATTCCCTTGCTATCTACTTTTTTCTTACTTCCAGGTGAAGGTGAATTACATAGCATACTAATAACAGGGTAGTATAATAACACAGTAATTTTTTTGATGAAAGATGACATTTACTGGAATTAGATCCCTTTAACTGGCAGCTTTTTGTCTCCTATAATATTTCTTTCATCTTCCTGTGTGCTATAATTTAATTTACAGTGAATAAACCCAAATACTGATGATGAGCTTTTTTGAGCTTCTGTGCAAACTGAATTATTAGCATTTCTAGTGGTTCTCCAATATTACTGCCATGCCAAGGTCACCATTATCTTACATGAAGTATTCTCAAAGGTTTTTCTGCTGGCTGCTTGCATAGAGAGCTGCCCTGTAGTCTTTTAATAATAACTACAAAG
Organism: Phaethon lepturus; assembly: GCF_000687285.1. NCBI lineage: Eukaryota > Metazoa > Chordata > Aves > Phaethontiformes > Phaethontidae > Phaethon > Phaethon lepturus. Next base: position 30,946 of record NW_010534915.1, on the reverse strand, counting down.
GCCTAGAAATATTTCTGGGAGATTTTATGAATCTTCTGTAATTTCTCACTTGAGTTCGAGTGGACTTTCTCTGGATTTCCTCCTCTTCTTAGAAGCAAATAGATACCTACATCTTTTTTTGTTTGTTTTTGGGCATAGCCTTTCTGAAACACGTGCCCGTGTGCATTGCTTACGCTGCAGTTTTTGGCTTGCATTTCCTTCCATTAATAATTCACAGGAAAACTGCATGTTTCCGAGCATCACAGGCTCCGTTCCCCCATGATGGAGGCAGTAAGAAACAAGGTATCTCCGTAATCCTCAAAGCAAACACACTGGGCAAGTCTATCAAGCTGTTTTGTGCCAGCATGGAGAAGCTGGAAGAGGAGTTGTGCGTCCCTGTGCGGCGTGAGTGCCGGGGAGGGGTGGCAGAGCTCAGAGGGCAGCAGGGGGTTTTCGGAAGCCACCCGGGTGGACTTGGCGCCCCTAATTTCAGCCACTGGAAGTAGGATGTTGTTTCCCTCTGAAATAAGGATAAGCAGCACCAGAAGGAGCTGATCTCACTTTTCTTAAACACCCCTGCCGAGGTGTGGTGGTTGGTTATTCAAATTTGGCTAAGCTTTATGTAATAACATCTTAGAACTTTTTTTTTTAATAATGCAAATAATTCACAAGGTTTCCTAGAAGTTTAACTTTTAAAACAAATTGTGACCATCTTCAGGCTCTCCAATGGTATCACAGTGGGCAAAGGAACCCAAGTTAATAGAAAATGAACAGCTACAGTAAAAGCACCTATAGAATAATGGTGATTATAGAAATCATCTGTAATTTTACTTAGGTATTTTTAAAGCCTACTGTAACAAAAAAGGGCGCCATGTTGGGCATTTTGGGGGCTGTGAGGGAGCCAGAGGGCCCGTTGCTCTGGGCTCTGGGCTGGGGCTGCCTCCTGCTCCCTCTCCATCCCCGAGTGGATCCCCCGCCTTGTGGCACTGTGACAGAAAACACTGCAAGGATATGCAGAGGACTTGTGGAAAGAGGTGAAGTCACAGATTAAATTAAACAGTTCCTAGTAACATATTGTGCTTTTTCAGCATTTTTTTGTCCTCCGTGGAAAACGGAGCTGCCGGTGAATTACTTTGTGGTTTTTATCATTGCTTTTGTCAGATGTTTCGGACCGTGAATTCAAAGCCAACTCTTTAAAAGGCGAAAATCTGTGGAAGATGAGACAGGAATAGCAAAGTTGGAAAGTGCATCAAAATCTATGTAATTTAAACCTCTGTCAGTGGCACGAAAGGGCAAAGTGCACCAAAAAGAAATTGCTTAATTTGTCATAGGAAAAAATACGTATCATAGGTGCTTTATTTAAGAGACCAGCTCAGTACTGTGCTGCAAAGTGTTTCACAGGCTGTCAATAAGATGTTGCCTTTCAGACTTGCTTAGGATTCAAAAGAAAGCAATATTTTTAGTAAGACAATTATCCTGCTGTAAAAAGGCAGTTTCATTCTGTGTCTTTGAGGAGCTGACAGTATCTTGCTTTTTGTATTTGTCTTACATTTGGACAGATCATATTATTTTTTTATTAGAATTTGTGGGAGGAAAAAAGCGATGGAAATGAAATCCCTTGTGAAATTGCTTGAAATTGCCTTTCACTTGCCTGAATAAATTTGTTATTGATTTTTGCCCTTTTATAAGAATGAAAGGTTAATGAAAACAATCACATTGCTTTCATCTCAAGGTAGCGATTATGTAATACGTACAGGGCTCGGTCTTTTTTTTACCTAACAAAAACATTAGTGTTTAGGTATTAGCTTTATGAAAGATTAGCTGTTGTGATGGGAAATGAGTTATGCTACAGTATCTTCAAGAGCTGTCATACGGTGTATGACAGATTAATAACTCCAGCCTTTTTGTATTTTACTCCTTGGTTATCTGAGATGGGCACCATCATAACTGGGATCTGCACTCCCCTGATCTGCAGAGAATGCTTTATTTCTTATGACTTTCCGTAGAGTAAGGAAGATACACTGTTGTTTTTGTCCAGGAGGCCATGGAGTGTGGTGTGCCTCATCCCTGGTAGAGTCTCCGCTGTACTGGAGAGTGGAGCGATGCCTCTTGGAGCCTTTGACGGTGTGAATTCCAAAGCAAAACTCTCTACCTCTGGCAAAAAAACACGGTGACAATCCCTCTCAGAGCTTGTTTGAGGGAAGACTTGCAAGTCTGTACTTGGATGTCAGCGAAAACGTACAAAACAGCAAGAACATACTCCGATGAGGAATGTGTGGCTGTGGGAGCACAAGCTTTTCATGGTGGTCTCCTAAACAGACACAAAGAGGGACTGGGGTACACCCTTTCTCCTCCCTGAACCCTTGCAGGGTATCTGCAGCTTGGCCTGTTACGTAGCCGAGATGTAGAACTGTTGTCCTGAGGGTGCATTTCCCACAGAAATGTCATCTTCCAACCAGTTTTACCTTTTCTGTAGTTTTCATTGCTTCAGGACCCAGGCTTTTTCTGTGGTAGCTGAATTAAGGTACCTCTAGTAAGGGCCAGCCCTGCACAGCTGCATCTCGGGGCAGCCTGGTCCCACTCGGTGAGTGTGTCCCTCCCGTGTTGGCAGAGGACATAATTTCACAAGTAAAATGGGGATAGCTTGTCAAAAAGAAGTTGCTCAGTAGCAGTGCTGCTTGCACTGTGTGCAGGACAAGGTTTACCCCAGTGTCCTTCCTGTGTCCCAGCCTCCTTGCCTCTGGTCTCCCTTGCTTGCTTCTTCTCTGGCGCTATCTGGAGGCAACGACTACCTCTGAAAATGTGGTGCTTAGGCATAGCCTTAATCCATAGCGCCAAATCTGAGCTGTACCGAAGAAGAATGACTATCATAAGCTGGTAGCTGTTTCCTTACTGTGGTTACTCATTTCTGGTAAAGTCTGAGTTGCAGGTCGCCTGTCCAGCTCTGCATACCAGCATAAATTCTGTGCCAGGTAAGGGTGGGACACAGGGATGCCACCTGCACTGTGCTCCCTCCTGCTCACCCTCTGCTTCTGGAGTGTTTCTGGTGCATGCCTTACAATGGCCTATTCTATGTTTTATTCATAGCACCTACTTTCATTAAAATAAAAAAAAAAATCATTTAATGCCATCCAACAAGGGAAATACGGATCTTTCGGCTAGGTTCTGGCTTTACAGGGTACAGCACTAACTTTTTTTGATATAGCTTGGTGGTAGGGAGGGCTCCTTCTATATCTCTAATACTTCATGTTCTTGTAGCAACTTTTTAAGGGCCTGAGCGGATGGTGATAGGCTGGCTGGGACGCGGAGCACCGCCAGAGGTGGTACCAAAGCAGCTCCGCAGGTATTGGTAGAGGTGTTCAGCCTTTCATGGTCCATATTGCTCTTCCTGTTTTCTGCAGGGAAGGGAAATAGTCTCCTCAGATGACTCCTCCAATTCATATGATGCCTCGGAGGGCTGGGGAGCTCCCTTTGCCAGATAGAATAAACAACAGTCATTATGGGTCAGTCTTAAATGTTAAGTGGTTTCAAATGTACTTATATTTGCTGCTCTTGACTGTTCTTGAGGAAAGGTTCACCTTGACCTTTAAGTCGGCCCCAGCTCTTAACTTTAATGCAGAGTGAGCAGGTATAAATAGAGGTCCCTGAACTTTGAAACTTGCCTTTCCCTCCTAGGCTGAGACCTGCTTAGACTCTGGTGCCTCCATTGGGTGTCTCTTGCTAATGTTTGTATCGCTTTTGCTGGTCTGGCATTCTATGGAGAATTCCCTATATATTGCAAGCTTCTTACACATCATAAAAATGCAAACGAGGAGGCTCAATTCATTGCTATTCACCAGCCATGTACTCCTTTTAAGGTTTGAGTAAGATAAAGATTCATCATAACACAGTTTCATGCAAAAGTGAATTCTTATTCAAAACATGCAATCAGATTTGATTTTTTTTTTATGAGCAGTTGCTACACCCACAATTCATTTTAAGGTATTAAGCTGTATCTATAATCTATAGTCCATGAATAAACTTTTGGGCTGGAAAGCAATGAAGAGGAAGAAAGAATGGCATTTCTACACCAATGGTTAAAGCCTAATCACACCTCCAAAGCAGCCAATTTCTGACAGAATGGCAAGTTCATTTTCCTGAAGGCACGCAGTTGATAAATATAACATGCTGTTGGCAGGTGTAGTAACTTTTCAACTCCTGAAACGCCTCAAAATTCAATGTAGCCAAAAAGACTGTGTCAGATGCAGGGTTGGGATTCTTTATCAATCTCCAATTGTACCAAAAAAACCCCATCCCATGTAAGAACTTGCGTTGTCAGCATCCCGCAAGAGCAACAATGAAAAACATGCTGCAAACTGACGGTTCTGTTCATATTCTTGTACTGTTCTGCTGGTGTTTTTTGGGGGCTTAGGAACAATGTCTGCCCAGTTCTTGCTGCAGTATCAGTATGCAAGCCACGACTCAGATTCGAATACTAAATGGCTGGATGACATTATACAAATTTCCACAAGGCCTTACTGATACTTGTTCTACGGATGTAATTCAATTTAAAGTTTGTGTATTTTGCCTTGAAGTCAATGTTTGTATTTAAAGTTAAGATATGTAACTTGTGAACTGCAGCTGAAGGTTGTTGGGCACTTACGCTAAGCTGTAAGCTAAGCTTAATGTAATTTTCCATGTGTGTTAGTGTGATACTGAAGAAATGGTGTTGCTGATGATGTGGGTTTTTTTTCTTTAAACAGCTCTTTGCTTGGGGAGGGAAGGCACTAGAGGGACTCATAGTGCGCTCCTAGTTTGCTGAGTTTGGGATGGTACGATTCAGACAAAGGTAAAAGGCTTTTAGAAAGCAATTTAGGAAATTAACTGAATGATCTGTTATTCTTCTTGCTGTTTGCTTGTGTTCCTTTGGGCACTTGTAAGGTAGATCTCTGGTGTGAGGTAATTGTTGATGACTTTATTGCTGTAAAGTAATATTTCATTTTTCCTTTTTGTGTGTCGTCTTATATGAAGAACTCTGAACTGTCAATATCCAAAATTTAATGTATTTAATATGTACAAGCCGTTCTTCAGCCACTTTCTGTCAACTTGTGTTTGCATCCTGCTGATCTGGGATCCCATCAAGCACCCAGGGGACGGAAATGGCACTGTTAGAGATCCTTCTCTGTTCACTTTTATAAGGTCTCAATCAATACAGGACACTTATAAAATTATTCTAGATCCATACTGGCTGACTTCTTTTTATTTCTCCTTTTCAAATTTGACCTTGCTGTTGACTTAATCTCTTTGAATTTTAAGACGACTTTTTTAATTCTCCTATTGTATTTTAAATAGATTAATTACTAGGTAGCATGCAGGATACCTTCTTGGCATGAGAAGCTATTTCCACTTGTCTAATCCACGTTAGAGTTTACGCTCTTGGGTCAGGAGCTGCCTATCCAGTGCATTGATTGTGTCAGTGAATGCTTAGAAAAATCTCATCTTTTCGTTACAGCTTTAGGGCCAGGTGGCTTCTACAACCTGTTCTTACCTGAGGTAGTTGTTGGATGACTTTGCCTGGACGTGTGGTTACGCTCATTAAAGGGAACGTACTGGGGACAGAGAACACATTAAAAACAAGCGATGACCAGCGAGTTCCTCATATTGCCCATCACTATCATCTGTAGACGTTAGGAAAGAAGGCTGCTAAGGTTTGCTGTTTTCCCACTTGTTAACGGTAATTTCTTGCCCTCTAACAGCGCAGAGCGGTGTGTTACCACTACACACAGCAGCCGCAACCACTGCTGTACCTGTGAGGCGAACTGCAGAGGTCTCCTGATTTCGGGTTTCTTTCGGTGAGCGGACTGAGAAGGATTGAGTGCTTTGTCCTTATCGCTTCCCAACTTTGAAATGGCACCTTGGTTGTCTAAAGCGGGAATTTCTCGAACCAGTCCCCCATGAGTAAGTTCTCCTCCTCCTTTCACTCTACAGTTCAGACAGCTTGCTTTGAAAATAATTCAGTACTTTGCTAAGGTTTTAGCTGGTTTTGAAACCAAAAACCTTAAAAAAGAATATACTTGCTCAGAGACTCTCTAAGGTGGTGTAAGTCTCTATCAGCAATTCCTGTACTTAATGCAGTTGTGGTTGGTTGCAGTATATGCCAATATTTTGTGTAGGTAGGTAGAGCCAAGAGTCAGTATTTTCGGTGGGTGTTGCTGATTTAGTGCCATCTTCTTTCAACATTATAATGTGAAAGGATTGCCCTGGTTTTGAACCTTGATGAGGAGGTAGCAGGAGGATGTCAGGTAGCACTGACATAGCCAATAGGTCCCTTGTTGTCAGGTTTTATTAAGCGTGAGGTGTAGCTGTTACGTGCTTGAGGGAGGTGTATGGCTGTTCCCAGCAATTACCCAGATAACAGTCTATGCAACAGATAGCTACAGAGAGAACAACATAGGGAGTAAAGGTGTGACACGTAGCTTATTGTATGTCAAAATGGACAGGCCTTAAAGGTTGACTTAGCTGCATTGGATTGGGCTTAGTTGAATTTCAATCGAGGCACTTCTAATGAAAATTGTCACTCTTGTAAAATTAGATTACAGTTTCTGGGCCCAGACCTGCTAATGACTACAAGAGTCAAGCCATCGGGTATCAGTGGAAATACCAGTAGATACAAAAGTGGTGATACCTGAGAGTTTGGGACAATATTGGTAATATAATAGGAGTTTATGTGTTCAGTGAAAAAAAAAGTTAAGAAAAATCTTATTAACTCTGCAAACCAGTAGGATTTTAGCAATGAATAGGAAGTGTGAACAGGTATTTCTACTTTAATGTGATATGTGATAAAATACGTGTCTTCTAAGACTGTCTAATGGGCTGAACTGTGTATCTAATTCAGATAACTTTTCCATATCATCATGGTCTTAGTGATTTTTGTTGTTCTGTTCTTCACAAATATAGCCTATAAATTCGGGAAATATAAAGGAGGAGCTTGGTAAAAATGTGCTGAGATATGAAAAATACTATTCTTGAGCCTGTTAAAATAGAACCCTTTTTGGTGATCTCAACAGGGCCATTGTTTTTAAATATTTCCCCCTAATGCTGTTTTTCTCTTTGCAAGTCAGTGTTTTAGAGCAGTTGCTTAAAAAAATAAACTCCAGTCAAAATGCTGATGCAGTACTACTTGTAGCCCAGTGCAGCGCCGAGGCAGGGAGATGAGCCTGGGGCATTCAATTAACCTTGCAGCTATAACTTAAGTGGGGGCATGCAGCAGCAGATGTACTTCATGCGTAACTTCTTACCTAATGCAAAACCCATGTACCTATTCATTAGCAGAAATGGAAAGCAGAAGGTCTGTTTTCTTGATACTGCTAATTAGTTATTTAATATTTGTGAAATGCTGCGTCCTGTGAATTATTACCCATGCGGGCAGTAATAATGCAAAGCCAGAAGCAGAGTCTCGCTTGTACAGAGAGCAATGAGCAGCTGCTCCTAAATTATGAATAACCAGGAGAAAAACGATCCAAAGGGTCACTTCTGTGCTTGAAGAGCGTGCGTGTATTGTGCGCCCAGGGTCCTGGTGGTGAAGGGGTGCAGCTGGGGGTCTGTGGCGTGGGTACAAAGTCTCTTTTTTTGGGTCCGTGAAGGCCTGGGGAGCTGCTCGTCCCTCTGGTTGATGGAGGGGTGCTCAGATGAGCTGTTCTCACCCGGCCCTGTCGGTGAAAGCGGCCGTGGGAGCCGGTAACCGATGACCACAGGGAGCTGCAGCGGTGCTACACACAGCGCATTTTGACTTTTGCAGGTTTTGCATTTTCAGGCAGACCTGGGAAAGTACGGCTGTAGGAAATTCTGTGAAAACGTGCCTCCAGAAGACCGTGAAAAAAGGCCCGCTGCGGTGGGTGTCTCCTGTGGGGATAGCCCTGCTGATTCCCAGTGCCTGGAGAGCAGCAGGATTCCTTCTTCTCTGCAGATACTGAGACATTTGCTTATTTTCAGCCGCTGTCTTCTCCCCAGGCCACCAGCCGCTGTCCAGTTGAAGAACACGTTTTCCAAGCACGGCCTTTGGGCCATGGGGTTTGCCTGTGTAGTTCTGCCTTTATGTGACTTTTATTATTAATTGCTTTAATGCAAAGGAAGAAAAGAAAGGGAAGAAAATCAGCAATGTGTTAGAGTATAACGAGAATAAAAACTAATAGCATTTGCAGGAGGGGAAGTGAACTACTGCAGAAAGTAATAAAAAGAAAGTCGTATTTTTTTCCCAGATGTCCTAAAAAAAATAAATTACCCAAAACAAAGCTGTCTTGAGAGTTTGGTCTGTAAATTTAAAATGGAAAGTCTGAGCTGCGTATCAGGCCGCAGGAAGCAAGATTTTTACTTCTGGTGGTAGCATAAACCCAGGCGGTGGCATCTCACCCAGGATGCCCCAGCAAATTCATCCTTATTTGACTTGTGCGTAACCTACTCCCAGAGGAGTTCTTACATCGAAGTTGGTGTGCAATTTCCTATCCAGAGAAACTGAGACCTCCCTAGCACGGGTCAGCCCAGAAACGCAGCGTATCCTCATGGCTTTCTGAGGAGATCAGGGTGCGAGAGAGGTGTGAAAAGAAGTATTTGGCTTCACTGTTTTATTTTGCACTGTCATGTCCTGATTCTGCAGTGTCACTGCCTAATGATTCATTCAATGCACACCTTCTATGCTTTTTTTTTTTTTAGATAGGGTTAAATGTGTTGGAGAAGGTGTGCTAATGTAGAAATTACCATTCAAGCTACAGAAGTTAACCCTGTTTTGTTTCAAGTGCTTGGTTTCTTTGCCTGCTTGCAATCCATCTGTAATGTTTTACGTATATGGCAAAAGACTTGTGGATAAAAAGAACAAATTGCACAATTTAAAACCAAATTGCACAAAAATTTGATTTTAATGCCATGGGGACCTCTGTGATCATCGACTCTTGATATAATTTCTGGTGTCTCTTGGAGTCTTGGAAATGAGTGATGCGCAGTAATAATGGTTATTGCACTTGTGAGCCTTGTTAGTCATGTTTAGTCCTCATACGCATAGGAACAGTCATGGTAATAAAATCCCTACACTTTTCTAATTCTGTTAGCTTTATTGAAATACTTATCTGAAATACTAAAAAATACATACTGGATTCAATAGAAGTAAGTTTCAAATCCACTTCACTTTATTTTGCATTGGAACACAAATGCTAACAGAGCTGCCTCAGTGTCATAAATCATTACTACTTTAGCTGAAACTTGCTTTGCTTTTGTTACTTCTGCAGTGATTCAGACTCTTGTTTCAAAGGTTTAAATCTAGTGATAGAGATTATCTTGTTATCTGTACCTTCAAACATTGAGGCTTTGCCTTCATTGGATTTTGCAGGAAGAGTATCCTCTAGTATTTCAAAACGTTGGGATGATTTCTGTGGCGCTCATTACCCCTATATGTTTTTGTGATACGCATCGGAGTTCTGTTTTGTAGTTAACTTTAGCTGGAATAATTTTTTTAGATGGTTTGTTTCTCGTCTTCCTAGAGGCCACCGATACGTGATAGCATGAGAAATCTTGGTTTACTTCTATTTTGATTTTTTAATGTATGGCCTAAATACTTATTTCTTTACCTTCACCAATTTTGCCAATATCCCTTATCGAGCATCAACGGACACCAAGGTTAGGAATGTATTTGTCCTCCTAATGTCTGCTAGGAAGAAAAGTTGTGCTTTGCCCATCTGTCTGATAGGAAACCCTGAGATACAGAGGTATGAGACAGCATTTCCAGGGGAGGACAAGGAACCTGTTGAAGACCAGAGACTTGAAGCCCAAACCAGGGCTTTGTGCTGCCCATTGGCGCACTCTGAGACCTTTCTGTCTTGGAGTCATCCCGAGGCAGCATGTAGCCTTGCGTAGCCGACGCATTGGCTGCATTTCAGCTTAGTCCCCTAGACTTGTATTGTTCTGGAGTGTTGGGAGAGAGGAAAGAGAAGGTGGTGTGTCTGTGATGAGGAACGTAATTAGCCTGCGAGTTAAGTGCTTTTCCTACAACATCAAGGCCAAGCAAGACAGTTTTAAATGTTTAATTAGCTTGGAACCAGCAGTGACTTTTAAAATTTTTTATTTATTTTTAATTTTCCTTTGAAAATCCTGTTGCTTTGGGTATGGGAAGGGTAATTACCTTTTTTTCCAACTGATCCAGGCTTGACATCTTGTAATGTAGAGGGAGAAGGTAAACCAACTTGTGATCCTTCTGCTAATTGTCAAAGTTCTTTAGCTTTTGGAAACCTACTTAACTTGGGGCTGCTCAGAGGGATTAAAATGCTATTTGACAATCATGATTTGAATATCACATCGCTTCATTTGCGTACCGGTAGTAGAGAACCTATCGTTACACCAAAATATAATTTGGAGCTTTTCCATATTCATGGCATTGTATGAGGTTGGAAAACAAATGCCACCTCAGTAGAGTACAATTACTGATTGCATGGAGTGACTGATCTTTAATTGGTTTTAAATTAGAATCTCGCTATTTCACTCCCCTGCAGAGTACCACTGAAGTTTCAGGTGAAAAAAAAAAAGACCAAAAGCCACACAAAAAAACCCCAAACACAAAAATTGTCATATTTTGTAAGAAACCATAAAAACACCATTTCTGTTTAAAGGGACTTTGGGCCCAATTAGTCTAGACCAGGATGAAGATTTTATACAAGATCACTGCCAATTAAAAAAGGTCTCTGGTACTTCATGATCTCTAACATGTTGGTTTTGGTTGTAGTAAAGAAAAGTTAAGTTTTTCCATTAAGATTTTAAAAACATTTTTCCTTATGAACTCCTTATTCCAATGGTACTTTAGATATTTCATAATTAAAGCTCTGCTGCAGTTAAAAACCATTTCTGTTTAAACCTACCTTTCTGAAGGATGAACAGTACAAAAGCCACACACAAGTTGCTCCATAGCCTCCCAATAAGCTTGGGGATGAGCTACAGAATTTTTTTTACCAATTTTGGAGACTATTCTCATATACAAAAGAAATTTGGTACAATACCTTTCCAGCATCTGTCTATAATGAAAAACAATCTGTTTTCTGGTGTGCAATTGTTTAACTGCTTTTTCATGTGTTATATCCATCAGAAATATGATTCAGCAGCCGAGGTCCCCTTGATTCCTGATACATTTAGATCTAGTTACTTCTCTGAAGGATCCCATTTGGATCTGGAAAAGAGGAAAAATCCTAAACTTTTAAATCTTCCTCAACCAAAGTCTGGCTGCCGTTTAAATTCTGCTTTTTTTGTGTTTCATACAGAACATACAGGACTGATTTGTTTTTGTTGTGCTTCAGGAAAGGGAACTGAAAGTTCTGAAATGGGGAGATTTTGTGTGATAAAAGCAATGGGAGCTACTGAACCAGGCTGTAACCCTCTTGGAGCAAAGGAAAGCTGGGGCTTAACTTAGTTCTGATCTGTTTTCACCTCGCACACCGATAGTCATACATGGGAAAGGCTGTAGGGTTCTTGTTCAAAGGCCCAGCCTGATGCCTCAAAAACAAGGGAAGCTGGAGCCTTTTAGACTTTTTACATGACAAATTGCTCTTAAAATAGTGTTTCTTGGATCCCTGAGAGCACTGCAGATGGAGGAGGTGAAGGCAAAAGCTGCATATTCCCACTTACCAAGCGGGGTGTGAAGAAGCTTTCCCATAGTGTCTGTAGAGCTGCTATTCACAAGTGTCTCTGACAATTTTCTAATGCAAACACAGAAGAGGCAACCAGGGATAATGTTCTGCTTGACCTGTTGGTCACAAGCAGAAGAGTACCTGGTGGAAGAATATGGCTCTAGACAGTAGCGTGAGCTGCAGCATGACCATGAGGTGATGACTGGATTAAGGATTTGGAAGAAGGGTGGGAAGGTGAGCAGCAGAGGTAGTACCCTGCCTTTCAGGAAAGCAGACTTGAGCTTTTTTAGGAAATCGCTAGGCAAAACAAAAGGCAATGGTGTCCAGGAGAACTGGTTGAATTTTAAAGAAAACTGCTTAAGAGCTGTTGTTTTGCAGGAAGACTGGGAATTCCAGCAGGTTTGGCTAAGCAAGGAGCTTCACTATGAACTGAAATGCAAAAAGATAGCATCCAAGAAATGGAAATGATAATAAGCAACAGGGGAGTTGAAAAGCATTGCTCAGGCACTAAGGGAGAAATTGAGAAAGGTCGTAGACCAGCTGGAGCTCTAAACTAAGGCCTAAAAAAGCAGCAAGAGGGATGTTACAAGTATGGTAGTAGGGAGAGGAAGTTCAAGGAAACAATTTGTCCATAGACGCATGAGGAAGGAAAACTAATTGCGGATGATGCAGAAGGGGCTGTGGTGCCTCAGTTTTCACAAGGAAAGCCTATTTCCAGGCTGCTGTGGCCATCACTAAGCTTCAGGAAGGCAAGAGGCTGCCAGCAGTGGGGGAGCAGCAGGTTAGGGACTACATCAAGAAGCTGGATGTCTTCAAATCTGGGGGAATATGGCATATTCCGAAGGATGCCAGAAGAGCAGGTTGATATGATTGCAAGGTTGCTGTCAACACTAAACTGAGGTGATTGGGAAAAGGTGGAAGCTATATCTGTCTTCAGGGAAGGCAGCTGAGGTCCCTCTGAGTTTCTCAGGAGGCGATCTGATCGCAGCCTCTGACTAGGTATTTTAGGGGCAGGTTTGAAGATAATGGAGCCAGACTCTTTTCAGTGGTGCTAGGGGACATAGCAAGGAGCAAGGGCCAAAACCTGGCTTAGAAGATGTGGGTTGGATGTCAGAAAAATCTTTCCCCAGGAGGATGGTGCAGCCCTGGGACAGGTCACCCAGAGAAGCAGTGGGCTTTCTATCTTTGGATGTTTTCACAGAGACGGGGCCAACCTGACACACACACACACACACACACACACACAAATATTTTCTTTTTTTTGCCTCCCCACCTCTCAAAGATGCTAAGCTAAAAACTTTCACTTGAGAGTGTTTTATGTCCATAAACACTTTTTTTAAAACCACAAAAAGGTGGCTTACAAGCCAGGAAGAAGGGTAGTAGCCAGGTTCTTGTATTCAGGCACCGAGAATAGCGTTAACACCTTGACTGGTGTAAGTAGTTTCTCAAATACCAGTTTGTGACCAACTGTTTACTATTCCGAAGCTTACTTTGAACTGCCTGTTCTTAAAGAGTCCTGAGGAGAAAAATCTGATAAGGGCTACCTTCAAATTTTTGGTGCTGTGCTGTGAGAGCCTTTGATCAAGCCTAACTTATTAATCTTTGTAATTCCTCTAGCTCCTTCGAGCGATCTTCTTCCATCCATATGAAGAGCTAATCAATCCTAAAGGCAGTTTTCAGAGTATCGTCTTTAAAAAAATTATAACCATTCCCCCACACGCTTTACCTCCAGTCCAAGCTACATTTTTCAGCTAAGTGAATGGGGATTTCTCTAGTGGACTTAAGAAATTTTTCTCTTTTCTTTTTTGTGCAGAGCTTTATGTACTTAACTCACGGTACACCTGGGAGTTTCATCCCTAAATGGCTATGTAGTGACTTACGGCTGGATACTCTCCCCGTTGTTCTACTAAATGTAGATTATTCCAGTTGTCTCTTGGGAATGGAAGGTGCTTAAAGGTGGGCAGTTAGCAGAAGTAGTAGTGACAGCGTAGCTGCCTTGTAAATGGATGGCTTTTACCGTGTCCAGGCGCTGGCAGTGTTGTACGCAAGATGACAATGCAGATGCAGAAGCCATCGTGTAACCTCCCTTGAGGCAGCCTCCATGTCTGTTTGCAAAGGTACGCAAGAAAGAAATGTGTCATTAGAAAGCTCCGACACGCACCAGCTCTGGCAGGTTAAGGCTTTTCTTTATTTCTGTTTGGTCTTTATGCACTGAGCTGCAAAATGGTAGATGGCTGCCTCTGCCGAAAGCTTAAGTGTGGCCCTGTAGCTTTCTAGGACTATGTCCAGCCACGCCATGTTACCTGTGTCCTCTTCTCATCTGCTTGCGGTCCCTGCAGAACGGCAGCCCGTTCGCCTGCCTGGAAAGGAGGGCACACGGTGTCCTTGCTTGGCCGTGCCCTACTCCCAGGTCTTCCTCATCCTCTTGGGTGGCCTTGCTGTAGAGGTGGCTGAGCCGATGACGGTAAGTGGACACGGGGCTTCCCGGCAGCCGATAGCTTTGCCCTGTCTCATAGAAACTGTAGGTCGTTTTTTGGTCTTCAGTCTAAGTGATCCAAACAGAATGCAAGTAAACCACGGCCTGTCTTTTTGAAATATCTTAACCAGATGTGCAAACATTAGTTATCTTTGGTGAAAATGAAGTCTATGTGGCTATGGGCCTCTTCCTTAAGGCTGAAGGAAAATGTTTCAGGCGCTGCTGGTACCATTAATAAGGGAGTACTTAAATTATTGTTATCCTAGAGTTTTAATACACAAATACCATATTATCTGACAAAAAGAGGATCTAGGCTAAGGGAAGAAAGCCTATTCAGCTGGTGAAGAATGTCAGGGCATTATATATACTTCTGGCACATCTGTCTTGGCAGTGATAGAAGTGAAGGAAGTTTAGAAAATGGTGCTGAAAACTGTGTTGAATTGTGTAGGAAAAGTTACTCAAAGACGTGTGTCATTAACAAGGAATCTCCACCGGGGATCTGCGTATTTTGTTCAATGCATGTGAACTTGGGGATGATAGTTTAGTGTCACAGCGAAGTAAAACCCAGTGGTGTTGTATTTGAGACATTGGACGCGAAGCATTTCAGATGAGATGTGAAAGGTCGTTTTGTTAATGAAAACACATGTTCTGCTGTGCCTTAGGTAAGTGAAAAAGGAAAGTAAAGGGGTTGTAATAAGCAGATTCTAGTAAGGTTTGCAGGCTTCAAGTTTTCAAATAATTCATTGTAATAGAAAGGAAAATAAGTTCAGTTTAAGCTGTAGAGTATGTGGTTGAAAATCTGCATAGTAAAAAATTAATTGCTGTGAAGAAGGAAGGTCACTCACAGAAACTGCTGCCTTTTAGTCCACTCTGGCTGTGTTTCTTTACTAGTTTTTAGTGAAATGTTTTCTGGTTGAAGCTCTATTTGGCGTAAATAAAAGTGTTACAGTACAGAATTCTGGGTGGTATAGCTATTACTTATCATAATTTCTGAAATGAATTGCACAATGAATGATTTTGGGATTAAAATCGAGGTGTCCCTTGATTTCCCTTTTAGCACTTTTTCTGTGTCTACAGTGCTACATACATGTACGTATATAACGCAGAACTACATAGGAAGGGTAAGTGATCTGATTGTCTTGAAAGTTTATCCAAACAGTCTAAGAATCCTGATAAGAGGTATTAGTAGTTTTAATTATTATTTCATGGTGAAGATGAGTTGAGAAACAAACTATGTAAGTGCAATTTTAGCATAATATATTGCTGTATTCTTTCTCAAATGCTGACATGCAGGTTCCTGTATTAGCAAATAATATGTTTTATTGTTCATAATCACAAGGAAAAAACTAAGCGATTTCATACCCTAATATAAAACATTCTACTGTTTTTGTTTGTTTGTTTTGTTCCCCCCACCCTCTGCCCTTTCTGGAAGGTAACATTTACTTTGCTTATTATACAACTTTCTATCTTGATTATTATGCAAAGCTTTAAGTATTTTCACATTTCAAGTGCAATTGAACGGGACATCTGTTACACTGGGAACACGGGAGAACATTTTTATTATGCTGAAAAGATTTTCTGCCTATAGCTAAGCCATTATTTGCGTTACCAATTGCATATTGAAAAGTACTCATCGTTAAAGAGTCAGCACACGTACGAGAGACCATAGTAGTAGCTGCTGTGCTAAAGCATTTTGCTTCTGGAGCCGGAAACTGTCCATTGTAATCACACAGCTATCGGTAAATTATGCATTGTCAGAGCAGGTGATGCGTGTCTACGGCTCCAACCATTAATTGTGGCTTTTGCAGTCCTTTCCACTGAAACAGAGTCTTTGATGTAAATTCCTTTGCAATAAGAAACTCAGCACATCTGAGGCGGTACAGGTAGCAGAGAACAAGAATTTGATAGCTGAACTTGGTGTGAAAGCTGAAATTAAGGCCAGGCAACTCCTATAGTCCACGGGGCATCACCTTGAAATCCTGTGAAATAAGAGATAATGTGAGCTCTGGGGAAAATGCAATAATTGAACAGTTGGAGCCTGACCAGGAGTCCCACAGCTGGAAGGTGGCAAGAAAATCAGGGAATATAGGGGTCTCAAAAAAGGGAGATGCATCTGGCTTTGCAGCAATTATATATGCTTGGGTTACGTTCATCCCTTTTGTCATTATGCATGGGAGATAGTGCCAGGGATTAATTTGTTTCACTGTGGATTCTGTGTAAACTTGTGTTTTATGTAGCTCTGATGTGTGCTAGCGTATTTTATGTATAGCTCTAGTGTAAGCATAGAGAAAAAAGGGAGTTAAAAGACCCTCAAAAGCCAGATTAAATGCCAGACAATGCAACTCACATTTGAGAAAGGACCATATTTTCAGTATAATACATTTCCTTCCAGTTTAGCTGACTATTTCTTCCTCATCTTGGAGAGTTTGGGGATCTATAATCATAATTTTCGTACATTATCTAAAATAGCATATTTTCGGATTGTTTGTTCATTTATTTATGCATTAG